>NC_079147.1:120284219-120584219 GCF_945859685.1 Eupeodes corollae
TTTAATTTAATTTGATTTAATTTAATTTAATTTAATTTAATTTAATTTAATTTAATTTAATTTAATTTAAT
Organism: Eupeodes corollae; assembly: GCF_945859685.1. Taxonomy (NCBI): domain Eukaryota; kingdom Metazoa; phylum Arthropoda; class Insecta; order Diptera; family Syrphidae; genus Eupeodes; species Eupeodes corollae. The sequence goes on from NC_079147.1 coordinate 120,284,291, forward strand.
TTAATTTAATTTAATTTAATTTAGTTTAATTTAATTTAATTTAATTTAATTTAATTTAATTTAATTTAATTTAATTTAATTTAATTTAATTTAATTTAATTTAATTTAATTTAATTTAATTTAATTTAATTTAATTTAATTTAATTTAATTTAATTTAATTTAATTTAATTTAATTTAATTTAATTTAATTTAATTTATATTTAATTTAATTTTAATTTAATTTAATTTAATTTAATTTAATTTAATTTAATTTAATTTAATTTAATTTAATTCAATTTAATTTAATTTAATTTAATTTAATTTAATTTAATTTAATTTAATTTAATTTAATTTAATATAATTGAATTCAATTTAATTTAATTGAATTTAATTTAATTTAATTAAATAAAATGGAATTGAATTAAATTGAACTTAATTTAAATATTTTCAATTTTTTTTTATTTAATTTAATTTAATTTAATTCAATTTAATTTAATTTAATTTAATTTAATTTAATTTAATTTAATTTAATTTAATTTAATTTAATTTAATTTAATTTAATTTAATTTAATTTAATTAATTTAATTTAATTTAATTTAATTTAATTTAATTTAATTTAATTTAATTTAATTTAATTTAATTTAATTTAATTTAATTTAATTTAATTTAATTTAATTGAATTGAATTTATTTTAATTTAATTTAATTTAATTTAATTTAATTTAATATAATTTAATTTAATTTAATTTTTAATTTAAATGATAATTTATATAATATGTAATTTATATAATTTATATAATAAATAATTTAATTTTTTAATTTTTAATTAAATTAAATTTAATTAAATTAAATTAAATTATTTTCCTTTGTATGTATTATTGATATCGATGCTTTTTTGCATTGTTCAGGGATTTGTTTTGTTGGCACTATTTCGTTAAATATGTTTGTTAAAATGTTGGATACGGAGATTTTCTATAAATTAGCATTTCTGATGGTATTCCGTCATTACTACTGCATTTGTGTTTCTTCAGGTCGTATATGGTCATTTCTATAGTTTGTTTGTTGAACATTACGGTTTGTGTAGGCATTGAATCTATGTTGTCTATTGTACCTTCTTCTGTGACACTTAAGTCGAGGTGAACACTTTTTCAAACAATTTAGTTTCGTTTTCATTGAAATCTTTTCCATTCTTTATAACAGCTGTGTTTTGGTCCTTCATACTTGTCATCCATGCTTGGTTTTTACTTAAATATGTTTTTGCTTATTTGATTGATTTTGTTCATCTAATTGTATTATTTATAATGCTTTATTAAATCCGGGAGTGTCTTTCATTATTTTATATCTTATAGTTTTTCGGAGTTCGCTTGATCTATTTTTTCTTGGTTATGTAGATGTGGTTTTGTTCTTAGGGATTTTCATTTAAAACTAAGGATATTTTGTTTGTCTTTGTGTTCTTGATTGTCATTTCAACTTTTATCCTCATTCATAGATATGTTTGGATATTGGGAAATTTTCTTAAATAAATTATTGTTATTAATCTTAAGTTAAAGTTTTAGACAAATCGATGGGATGTGATGTTATCAGTGTGGGTTGCACCCAATTGCCTTTTTGTAATGTGTATTCACTGCATTTATATAATATATATTTTAATACAATTGCTGTTGGCATCACTTTCATAAAACTTACTTTTTTAAGATGTCTGACTCCGAGTAGTTGTGCTTTTCATAATTCTTCCTAAAATTTTGCAGCATTTGAGCCCTTCAATTCATCTACATTTAAAGAACAAAAATTTTTTTAAGTAATAATTGGTTAAAGCTTGCGACACAATTATTAGTTTTGCCACAAATTCGTGATACCAATTCAAAATTCTTTTTATTTTAATAATGTTGCAACTGATCAATTCCAAGCATAAATAAAATTCAACTTTTTTCATTTATAAAGTATGTACATATATATATCAAAACAATATAGAACACATCCTTCGTACATCTTTCTAATGTCAATGCTGAAAATTCAAGAAAATGATGAATATTTTTTTTATTATTAAATTAATAATAAAAAAAAAGTTATGTATGCATAACTATATTTTTCTAAACGAAGTGGTTTATTCTAAAGATGGGAGTAGCAAAATTTTCATTTTATTTTAGGTGAAAAGCATCGATTGGAAAAAATATCAACTGTCAAAACACAACCTATTACACTTTATGTTTTTGTAGCTTCGAAACAAAATAATAAGTGCAATTATAAAAAAAGTGTTGTCAATTATGGTTCTTGCACTTTTATTAGACCTTTCAAATTTAAGAAATTATGTATTTTTTGGGTACCTTAAATTAATAGTTAATTGCATGAATGTATTCAAATTTATTTCAATTACAATTGGTATAAGATTTTTAAGGCAGTGCGCCTAGGATCATTGTATCATTGAAAGACAAATGAATTTCTACCATCAATTTTTTCAACACTCACATATTAATTAATATGCAAAATGTCAACGTACATACCGGCCGTCATATAACCTTCATAGCCACCATACATGCCAAAACAGAACCGCTCCCTCTAAGCTTTTAAAGAAGTTGTAAAGTAACTTTACGTCGAAGAGAACTTTTACAAGTTTTCTTATTTTGCATATGCTGACTAATAATAGGATCATTAATGTACATATGTATGTACATCCGTACACAGGAATATTTGTTTAACAAATTAAGATAAGACATTTATCTTGAGAAATTTTAAGCAACTGCATCAAATCATTTTCAAACAAAAATATATTTTAAATACTCATTGTCCATAAAAAATCAGGTCGTTTACCCTATCACAAGAATTCAAAAAGTATTTAGGTAACGATCATTTTAGAACGAAACTTATAAAATGTTTTATCTAGCTTAAATTTTAGACATGATTTCATACCTTAACCGCAATTCAATAGTGATCCGTAAAATTAAAAAAAAACTATTTTTGTATGCGAATTCGTTTTTGTTATATATATAAGAATGTTACATTCTTAATAATAGCATTTGTTATGGCTTAGTTTATGAATCAACTTCCATTTATTCCGGGTTAATGTGGCGAATGCTTTACTTTTATGTAATGCTACAAAATGTATGTACGGGTGCACTTCTACATCAAATACTTGACCGGTTTCTTGTTTGGGTTTATTTCTAATTTATGTAAACAAATTATTGACTTTCCAAGGTTTTTCCGTTCTGCTGTATAAAAGTAATTGTGTTGACACTGCTACGGACAGTTGGGTTAGATTGGCTGCTGGAAAACATCTATTTGGCATTAAATAGAGGCTTATAAGAAAGGAGAGTGTAAGCAGTTTATTTCAATCCAAAATGTTTAAACTTGTGAGTGTGTTTTTCATTTACACATTATGTTTAAAATTTTCTGTCATAATATTATTTTTATAATTTCCTTAGGCAATTATATCAGCTCTTGTGACATTCACGATTAGTCAAGAATATCGAAAACCTGTAGCTATAGTAAGTGAACAGAGATACTTATCAGGAGATGGAAAATTTGGAGCTGCATACAGTCAAGAAGATGGAATAAATTTTAAGGAAGAAACAGATTCCGATGGAACACGCCATGGAAGTTACAGCTATGTAGATCCAACTGGGCAGCGTCGTACTATTTCTTATACTGCTGGAAAGAACGGGTACATTTTAATAGATATTTTGCAACTTCCATATTTTAGAGTCAAATTACACAATTTAAATAGAGTATGGCATATTTGTAACGGTTAAAACAGTAGATGCTTGGTTTTGATTGCTTTATTATTGTTTGTATTGCTCTAATTAATTTAATTTGCAGAAATGTGTGACATAAACAAAACTTGTATTTTAAGATTTCAACCAATTGGTGATCATTTACCAGTTCCACCCCTTGGTTTACTACAAACCGCGCAAGCTGCGGGCCAACCACAGCCACAATTTCAACCCCGTAATAACAACTATCAAGCACCTAGGGGAAGTAATGACTATGATAACGGAAGTTATGAACACTATAACAGCGAAAACTTTAGTCAAAGACCATCATATGTACAGCAACCATCTAACTATCAAAATTATCAACATCAGCCACAACAATATCAACCCCAGCAGTATCAACCACATACTCCAAGTCCTCGGCAATTTCAACCACCAGGAAAGCTTTCACTTAATCGGACACCAGATGGTTTCAGTTTTAGTTTTAAGAAGGTTTGAAACAAGGTACGATTTAAATTGAATTAGTTTAAAAAAAAGTTAAAGAAAATGTTTCCTTCAATAATATATCATGTAATTTTTTTCTTTTAAGTAATAGTTTTAAAAAAGAAAAAGAAAGTAATTGCTTCAATAATATACTATTTAAATTTTGTTTGCTCTCTATTTTGGAAATCAAAAACTCGACAATTTAGTTAATAAGATTATATTTATATCATGTATGAACAAAATACGTCATAAGTTTAATTTAAAATTGATATTAAACAAAAAAAATGTGAGTAAGTACATACACAATTGAAGGCCCATTTTAATTGAACAATATATGTGCTTTCTTGTTTCAAGCTCCTTTTTTAGAGCATCACCAGCCATCCTAGTTCGGTTATGGCTTGTAATATTATCTCTCTAAAAAAGTCGAACGTCTATATGCTTAGTACGTTAATGGTAACAATTAAAACAACAAAGACCTTCTTGAGTAAATAAAGCTAAAGAAATCTATTTTGACTTAGTTGATGATAAGGCGACACCGTTTGTTGCTTCTTATAACTCCATGATAGTGCTGCATGTTGAATTAAGAAAACATATTTAGTTATGGATCACCTTTTGTTGACATCTCTAGCCTAGTCTGCATCAAAGAAACCAGCTAACTCCGTACTGCTACCCCTTCTATATTCCAATTTGGCATTCATCTTAAAATATGTTTAACTGCCAGCCTAAGTACCTTTCCTGGATTTAAAATCTATCTGCTTAGTTCACTAATTGCATAGCACAAGCTTTGCCTAGAAACTTGAAATGCGAACAAGATACAGCTAACAGCCTTGAGCTTTGTATATTAATTTGAATAGTACTATCATGAAACACACAATTTTGTTATGGAAAGCGGACCATTGGGGCGCTGTCTGTACGAAAATTAAGTGTGGAATCTAAGAGCGACTGGAAGTATAAAAATATTGAAATAAATAAATAAAATAAATTACTCAAATGTAAACAAAAATCAGTCGTTGCCAATGTTACCTGAGATTAATTTTATTCATACCTATCAATGTATAGGAGGTATACACATACAATGCCTTTAATTGTATGTGTTTTAGATTTGTTAGCAGAAAATTTTATTAAATTGATTTTATATTTTATATTTTTGTGAAATCTGGAAATTTAAAAGTAACGTTTTCAAATTTCAGTTTTGAATTTTTCCATAGCAAATGCATTCTGTAATAACCTGTATTTTCCAATTCTAAATAACACAACAGAACTATTCCATAATCAAAACAAAACTAAAACTTATTTTTTATTTCTTCAATGACAATTAAATGCTTTGCAACTTTAATGAATATGATACAGTGTAACTCCTACTGACAAGGTCGCCACATGCCTCCTATATTTGTAAGCTTCAGCTTGAACCCCTTATTACTCGGTTCGGTGGTCTCTTCAACATCATTGTTGGATTCATTGATTGACTGCTCCAAATTATCTTCATTATTTGTTGTTTTGATTTCAGTCTGATCCAGCAATGGTATTTTCTTCACATAGTTTACATTTCGCCTAAAAGTTCTGCCATCATTTCCTTGTAATACTACGTCGTTTAAATTCCGATCGTCACCTTGAATTTAGTTGAATCGAAAGCTGTTTATTTTGGGGAATTAAATTACAAAGTAAGACTTTATCACCATTGAAAATATCCGCTTCCTTGGCACCACGAACTCTTTCCCCTCTCTCCTTTCCTTTTTGTTTGTTAATCTTGTCTAAATCTCTAGCCTCTGAATCTAAAATAGTTTCACTTATATCTTGTACAAATGGAATTTTGTCTCTATGAGTCCTATTTAAAAGAAGCTCTGAAGGCAATTTACCCGTTGTGCCATGTGGTGTCACGTTGTACATAAGAGTAAATTTCTGTACTTCTCTTCAGTAGTCCGCCCCTCTGCCATGAGCTATTTGCAGTCGCTTCAAAATAGATTTATTCAAATTTTCAACTTTGACATTGGCCTGCGGCCAGTAAGGAGGTGAAGTTATCAGATCAATGTTGTTCTTGTTACAAAAGCTCTTATATTCACTACTCATAAATTGTCGACCATTATCTGCTTTTATAGAACTAGGATATCCCAATCTACAGAAAATTTATTCCAAATTACCAATTATTTCTGGAGATGTAATTTTTTTACAAACTATGTCTAATGGTACCTCGACTAATAATCAATGATAACAAAAGCAAAATCGTAATTTAGTAATGGACCCAATAAATCTATACAAACTTCCCTGTCTATTAATGGCCACCAGACCTTTAACCGCAGTCTCCGCTTCATTGCTGTCTCTCCTGGATGTCCTTCGTGACCCAGTTCCAATACTCTAGATCGTAGTGATTTTCGTATGACAAGCCTGGACCCACGAAGCAAAATGTTTCCCAAAGTACAAAGTTCAAATCCAAATGGAAACAACTTATTTTGACTACTGGCTGTCCAATCGTTTTTCTTTATATTTCCTACCGCTTCCATAATCTCTTGATCATTTGCGTTTTCTTTGACAACTTCACTTATTGTAAGTGCAAGTGGTACCACATTACATATCAGTGTATATACATTGTACTCACAATCACAATACCTGTCGACAGAATCCGTATCCTCAATCTTGCACAATCTTGACAATGAATCTGCAAAATTCAATTTTCCTGCTTCAAAGATTACCTTAAATTTAAAGTCGTAGAACCCATCTTTCGATTCTAGCAGGAGGTTTCGAGGTAGGCTTAAATATACTCGTAGCCACTAAAGGTTTGTGATCCGTTACAAGTTCAGGTTTTTTTCCTGCAAGGTAATAATACAAATGTTCAACTGCCCATACCAACGCCAAACTCTCTTTTTCAGTCTGAGAATATCTCCTTTCCACAGCAGATAGACTTTTTGTAGCAAACGAAATTACTTAAATTACTTACATTCATTATGAAACTATTGTGAAACTGCTCCTAAAGCGACATGGCTTGCATCAGGAACTAAACGAGTACGGTTGTTGGGATTAAAATAAGACAGAATCGGTATTTTCGCTAATGACTCTTTTAAACGCTTGAATGCATATTCCTCTTTCTCACCCCAGATAAATCGAATGTCTTTTTTGATAAGCTTCCATAACGGTTCAGTTGTATGTCATAAGTGACATGACAAATAAAACTTCTTGTTTCTTCTTTTGTGTTTGGAGACCGAAATTCCAAGATCGTTTTAACTTTGTTGGGGTCTGCACTAATTTCGTAGTTAGAACATGGCCCAAGAACTTCAGTTGATCAACTTTGAAACTGCACTTGTCCTGTTGAGAGAAACATTTATATCTTAAAAAATTTTCAACACTTACCTTAATTCTCTGTCATGTTCCTCCTCAGTGAGTCCAAAAAAATTATATCATCCAAATGATTCAGTGCATTTTGAAAGGGAGCCAAGATATTTTAAATTATCTTTTGGAATATCTCAGGAGCTAAATTTACTCCAAATAATAATTTTATGGGTAATTGATGATATGCATTCTTGGCATCTAGATGTGATATGAACTGAGCACCTTTCAGTAGGTCATAAGAGAGTCAAGAGTGTTCCGTTTCTAATAATCGTTTCTTTAAATCTCTAGAAGCCCATGCGTCTATAACTTTATCTTTCATATTTATTTTACAAATCTCTTGGTTTGTTTCAACAAAAGAGCATTTAGCTGAATGATTGCGTACCCGCAAGAGAAACTCATTGAAGTTCTCCCCATCATCCGGCTTCAGAGTTCTAAACAAATGTCTTTTAAACGTCGAATTTCTCTTTGGAGAAAAATATTCGTTTAGCTTTTTTACCAACACCTTGAATACATCTTCAGAAGCAATATCGTCCTCAGTAGTAGCACAATTGACCAATACTCCAGAGATATTAAAAATGATATCTTGCAATTGCGGTCCTCCAAGATGCAAAAGCTTATTTTTTTTAACTGAATCGATAATTTCTTCAGACTCCAAATAAAGAACAAATGAGCGATACCACTTTCCTCATTCTGACTTCATCAAAGACTTATCGATGGTCTCACAAAGAAAAGGTTTTATTCCTGAGGCGCTTTTTTTGTAATTATGTAACAACTAAATGCACCACCAATCCTACAATTGAATGTAATTACTAAAGCACAAGTATATTCAATTAATGATCATACCTTTCGGTTCTTTTATAGCAATTTAATGCCTTTGGTCAACAATTGCATGTAACCCTTGATCAAATTTTTTTTTTTAAATCGTGCACAAGAATTCTCTTTTTGTTCTGGAAAAAAAATAGGTTATAACCGCAGAATGCAACAAAAACTGTTTTTAATCTCTGCATTGTATTCTCAACAAAAGAAATTAAATCATATTCATATTCCTTTATCGAATATGCATATGATATCATTTCCTGCTATTACAATCAAATCAATATTCATAAATAAAGACTTAACTAATATTCTAAGATAAAGATTAAAGAAACAAAGCGCTGACAAAGCGATTCATGCACAAAAGATAAATTATGAAAAAGACTAGCTATCTGCGATAGCATAAGTCAGTTCTAAAGTAATACTCAAATAATAAAGACACAGGAATCAAGAGCTCCGCTCCTTAATTCCTTTTTTTAAAAATCTTTTACATAAATTACTTATATTTATATTATTGGCGTAGTCGAAAATATACTCGCTTTGAAAACTCTACGCAAAAGAGCATCGCGAAATAATAAACGGTATACTTTTTAGAAAGTGAACGGCACAATTGCAATTCAGTGGCTCTCAAAACAAGATTCAGTGAATTTACAAGTTATTAGAACACTTTATAAATCTAAACCAAATCAATTAGTTAGTGACTCATACCAACGTATATGGTAACAACAACAAATGAGTTTTATCAACAGAAGATTTTCGAAGAAGGAGCCAAATCCCTATCAGAAGATTTTCGAAGAAGGAGCCAAATCAAAGTAAACAAACGAAGCTTCAGAAGAAGAAACACAGGATCCAAAAAGCAACAAAAAAAAAATAACGATTGTAAAAATAATTTTAAGCTTAAATTAAGTGAATCTAGTGATATATTAGAAACAGATTTATCATATATTAAATTAGATACAGTGCCTACTATATTTGAAAAAATAAATAAAAATATTATCAAAATGTCTCTACAACTCGACCCCCTAAAATATATAGAGAAACTAAATACATTCGACGGACGACGTGGGAATCTATACACATTTATAACGAATGTGGATGGAATCACTCCAACACTAAACAAATACGACAACCAAAGTCAGACAATTTGTATAAACATATTAAAAAGTAAATTAATAGGAAAAGCAAAAAGATGTATAGAAATACATGCACACTTAAATACTTGGATATAAATAAAAGATTATTTAGTTACACATTTTGGAAGATTCAAATCCTCTTTCCAGTTGTACGATGAATTAAGGCAACTAGTGTACAAGGGAAATGTTATAACATTTTATAACTATATCCAAAAAAGCCTCTTCGAACTAAACCAGAAAACTGTTCAAGAATTTAAAAGTTCTGAAATAGAACATAATAATAAAACAGCTCTCAATACATTTAAAAAAAAGTTACCAGTACATATGAGAACAGTACTCTTCGCACTTAAGCCTCTTAATCTTCAAACAGCTTTACACGAGCCAACCCAAGCAGGTTTTGTAGATAAAAAAATTAAGTAACAATTAGCAAATTGGTCGAAACACCAAAAAATAATAGTAAAAACTTCATTCTTAATCAAAAATATTATTCAAACAAAAACAACTTTGTACCTAAAAATCCTGTACATATTAAACCTCCTTTTAATCATAATAACCCAAATCCAAACTACAAGGGTATTAACTATAATCAAAATTTAAAAGATAATGTATTGACCAATGAATATATACTTATGTGTATAGGAAAAATTAGGTTTTCCTTCGGCTTTTTTGGTCACTTTGATCGTGGCAATGAAACAAGGTTGTTACATTAACTTTTCCCGACGTTTCGGCAGGGGTTGCTGCCTTCCTCAGGGGAACTTTATTAAACATAGTACAATATTGTGGACAACAAGAATAAGAAAAAACTTACAATTTAACAATTAAATTTTAAAACAATGTAAAAAAAAAACACTTCTAATTAAGAAGTTCTGTCTATAACTACAAAAAAAACAAAGAGAAAACTCTTATGAGGAAACAAGTGAGCAATATACAGATGATATACTCTGTGTGTCTTGCTTGCGATTCATATTGTTTTTGTTGTTCAGGATATGGAGCGTTTCGAGTGTATATCGCTTGGAAGTATGTTTTTCCGTTTGAAGAACTTTAACACAATCGAAATCCGGAGAATGACCTTTGTCTATTGAATGGGCCGCCAATGCGGTTTTAGCCAGGTTATTGTTTTTGATGTCAGATTTGTGGTTGGACAATCTTTGGCGCAAGAATTGTTTGGTGGTTCCGATGTAGCAAAGGTTACATGTTTCGTCAGGTTTACCTTTGCAGTTTATTTTTTAAATCACATCAGTGCGTTTATCTCTGTCTATTTTGGTCTTTAGTTTGGTGAAAAGGTGTCTAATTGTCTGGTTAGATTTAAAAGCCAATCGGACATCTTGGATGTTTTTGGTGACAACTTGCTTAAAACTCTCAGCCAGTTTTGGAACGTAAACAATGCTTTTGAAGTGTCCTTTGTTGTTATCCTCACTTTGTTGTTTAGCGCGTCTGCATTGTTGTTGTAAAATTAAGCCACGAATAATTGCTGGCGGGAAACCGTTGTCGCTTAAAATTTTAAGCGCCCGTCCAAACAATACGAACCGATGGAAGTAGTACCAACTTTCAGTGAAATTAGAAGAACCCAAATACACCATAGTTTCGAAAATAATCCGGATTTTCCGAAGCGAGCCTTGGAAACATCCAATTCAACAAAGGAAACTTGCTCTTTGTTAAACTAGAAAAAAATAACCACATTTTAAGACTATTAGTAGACACCGGAGCAACTAATAGTTTAAGTACTTACCCCAATAAAAGCTCCAAAAAATTTAATTAAACAATTAAAACAACCATTAGAAATAAAAACGGTGGGCAACCCCATTTTCATTACTAAACAACTAGTGATATCAAAAGAACGATTCATAATACCGGTTAAGGAAGATTGTGTATTCCAGTTATAAAATTTTAACGAAAATTTCGATATTCAACTTCCTATTTGAATATCGAAAGAAAGAAGAGAGCTTACAAAGTTACTAAAAAGAAGTCTTTTGTAAAAAGGAAAATGGTTTAAGTTTCACTTGCCATTTAAAACACGAAATCCCAACAATAAACGGGGAACCTATGTTTACGCGTATTTATAGATATCTTGAAACCCATAAAAAAGAAGTCAACATACAAATTGACGAATTACTCTAACAAGGCATAATACAGCCTAGTACCTCAAAATACAATGCCCCTATTTGGATAGTTCCAAAGAAAGAAGATAAAGACGGCAAAAAAGAATGGAGAATGGTGATAGACTACAGAAAACTGAACAAGGAGGATAAATTTCCTATCCCTCTTATTGACGATATCCTTGACAAACTAGGAAAATCCAACTATTTTAGACAGAGAAAAAAACAGCTTTCTCTACTTTATCAGGACATTACGAATGGCTTCTTATGCCATTCGGATTAAAAAATGCTCCTGCAATGTTTCAAACGAAAAAGAAAATCCGAATTCCTTGGTCATATAATAACCAAAGATGGCATCAAACCAAACCCTAATAAAATTATTGCTACCCAAAAATTTCCAATCCCTGAAACAGTAAAGGAAATCCAATCCTTTTTAGGCTTATCTGGATACTATCGTTAATTTATCTTAGATTATGCTAAAATCATAAAACCCATGACACCCTTCCTGAAAAAAGATACAAAATAAATATCGAGGACAAAGATTATAAAGAAGCTTTTGAAAAACTCAAATTAGTCATGTCAGACGATTTAATCAACAGACACCCAGACTTTTCAAAAGAATTTCTGTTAACAACAGACGCGATAGGTGTCGTCTTAAGCCAGTCACAAGGACCGTTATGTTTTCCATCCCGAACTCTCAATCAACATGAATGTAACAATTCAACCATAGAGAAAGAACTGTTAGCTATTGTTTGGGCAACTAAACAATTTCACCATTACATTTACATTAGAACGTTCAAAATTCTCACGGATCATAGACCACTAGTTTGGCTACAGAATCTTAAAGAACCGAATTCCAAATTGCAACGTTAGAAAATCAAATTAGAAAAATTTGACTTCAAAATTGAATACATTTAAGAGATAGTATCAAAATCGAAGAAATTAACATATTAGAACTTGTATCTACAAAACATTCAAATGACTCTGACAGTAGAAATTTAATATACTTAACAGAAAAACCACTAAATACTTTTGTGAGACAAATAATTATAGAACTTAGTGAAGAAGACAAAACTGAAATAACATTCCCATTTCAAAAGAGAAAAATAATAATAGCAAAAACATAATTCGATAAAAAAGATTTCGAAAAGATAATCTCTGAAGTTGATGTAGACCGACATAACACAATCTACATAGAAGATGATTAATTATTTCTGAAATTCCAAAGCCATTGGAAAAACAAGCACAATAACCAAAGATTGTTAAGGACAAAAATTTTCTTAATAGACATTTTGGACCTACCAGAAATAGAAGATATTATTCACAAAACGCATTTAGAATTCAACCACATAGGCATAGAGAAACTTTATTTATAATTAAAAGGAAATATTATTTCCCGAACCTAAAAAATCAAATCACTAAGATAACAAATAATTGTGAAACCTGTAACTTAAAGATAGAGCGAAATCCTATCAAACTAATTTTTGAAAAAACTAAAACGCTTTGAGGACCACATATCCATTATCACTTAGATATATAGATCCTGCCTAACAACAACAAGTATCTCACTTGCATTGATAAATTCTCAAAGTTTGCAGCAGCAGAAAGACTAAAGTCAAAAAATCAAAAAGACATATTGAATGCATTAGAAAAACTATTCAGCTAAATGATTCAACCAGAAAAAATAACATTAGATAACGACCCCACGTTTAAAACCTATTGCATAAATAATTATTTCAAAGAAAAATAGATTTGAATTTACTTACCTACCCCAACCCCCTATAGGCATACTGAAAATTCTGACATAGAACGTCTTCGCAGTACCTTAAACGAGCACATCAGGTTGCTGGAAAGATCAGAAAAAATCTTCGACCTAGTAATCAAATCTTTAAATATCTATAACAAAACAATACATCTGACAACCATAGAAAAACCTATAGATATAAATTTAGGAAAAATAACTACAAAAATAATATTCGAAAGAATAGAAAAAACAAAAAACTAAATTTTAGAGAAAATTAATAAAAATAGAATAGATACAGATATAAACCCAAATTTCAGGAAGGTTGACAACCCCGAAAACTTTAATAAGGTAAGGACAAGACACAAAAAAGTAAAATTAATTATTAATAATAACAAGATATTAGTGAAACCTAATCTTAGAAAACAGTTACTTCATAAAAATCAGTTTCAAAAGAAAAAAAAATTCACCAAACCCCATAATGAAGACAATAACAGTAATAACTCTCTTTTCAATAACCATCCCAGTGAGATCTAATCTCGAAATAACCAAAATTGACAGAGAATTCTCTCTATTACAAGAAGTTAAAGTAAAACTGATTACTGACTATGATATAATTCTACACTTAATTAAACTAACAGAGTGCCAAATACTAATTTATCAATTAAAAGATCAAAACCAGATCTTACCTGATAAAGATGATCAGCAAAAACAGAAATTAGACACTCTAGAAATAAAACTTCAAAATATAGTTCCCCTCCATATAATACACAAAAGAGGATTTATCAATATTATAGGACAAGGTATGAGACTCGTATATGGAACTATGGACGATGACGATTGAGAAGGTATAGAACAAAGCTCTAGAAGAAAATAACGAGGAATTATTGAAAAATAATAATAAACAGGTAAAAATTAACCAACCAATAAAATAATTAAACTACCAAGCAACGAATTTATTGAAACAAAAATTTGAAAAAAGAAAATATCAAACAAAATTGTAACAATCTAGATTATACTCTAGAAGGAAATTTATTCTATTTAAACAGTTACTTCATAAAAATCAGTTTCAAAAGAAAAAAAAATTCACCAAACCCCATAATGAAGACAATAACAGTAATAACTCTCTTTTCAATAACCATCCCAGTGAGATCTAATCTCGAAATAACCAAAATTGACAGAGAATTCTCTCTATTACAAGAAGTTAAAGTAAAACTGATTACTGACTATGATATAATTCTACACTTAATTAAACTAACAGAGTGCCAAATACTAATTTATCAATTAAAAGATCAAAACCAGATCTTACCTGATAAAGATGATCAGCAAAAACAGAAATTAGACACTCTAGAAATAAAACTTCAAAATATAGTTCCCCTCCATATAATACACAAAAGAGGATTTATCAATATTATAGGACAAGGTATGAGACTCGTATATGGAACTATGGACGATGACGATTGAGAAGGTATAGAACAAAGCTCTAGAAGAAAATAACGAGGAATTATTGAAAAATAATAATAAACAGGTAAAAATTAACCAACCAATAAAATAATTAAACTACCAAGCAACGAATTTATTGAAACAAAAATTTGAAAAAAGAAAATATCAAACAAAATTGTAACAATCTAGATTATACTCTAGAAGGAAATTTATTCTAGATTTAGAAGATTCTAAAATGATGATGAAATTTTAAAAACTATAAGACCATTTTAAATGACACTAATGCATAAAGAAAAGATCATGATTCACAGCGACAAATATTTGGTAATCGTGGTTATAAGTATAAAAATATAATAAGTAAATTATTAGGATTCATCGCACACATTTATTAAGCCATTACCTTCATCATTAATACCACACACAACTTCAGGAAATGGATTAATGCAATAAATATCAAAAATGAAAAAAAAAACTGTATATTTGGGTAAAATCCCAATGAGCTTGTAGATAGTTTGAGACTACTTATTGCTTTACATCAAGCTGGACATAAAAATCATTCTAACGAAATTGTTTCAATTATTGAAGAACTTAAAGAAGCCGATATTATAGAATAAAAAATAATGAGTGTTGATAAATTTGGTCGTTATTCATATAGGACCCCACCGAGAGGCCCAACAGGGAAACAAGGAGAGCCAGGGCCACCAGGTCTACAGGGAGGGCGAGGTTTACCTGGACCAGCTGGTCAGGGTTTTGTTAAAAACATAAAGCGGTGATTACAATCTAACGTTTAAACGACTAAACATTATTCAAGATCCACAGGGAGAACAGGGAGACGCTGCTTACAAAAAATATGTTGATAGCTCAAACGATAACAACTTAGAGAATACATTAAATAAGAAGTTGTTGAACAATTTGAGAAACTCTTGATTATTAAAATTAATTAAAAAAAGGAAAAAATTATAATTCAAGGTAAAACTTCTAATAAACTTAAAGTCAGTCATAACTTCACTTCAGTATTTAACTAAATCCCTCATTGTGTCAACTCAATTATCATGTCTAACAAAGATACTCGATTCATTTTTGATGAAATTTTGGATTTTTTAAAAATAAAAATCTTGAAAATCATTTGACTAACGTCCATGGTCTTAAATTCTGTGTAAAGCTGGACCAGATACATGCGCATGCCACAAGCTTGAAAATACAATGTTAAGAATAAAAAAATTGATGTCTCTGTATAAAAGACTAAAATGGTATCTATGTATGTACACATGAAGGTAAATCTTGTTACTATATCAAATGAAAGAATTTAAATAAATAAACTAATTAAAAGATAACATTTTTTGAAGTTTTAATCATCGCTGCCTTGACTCCTCCCTTGCAGCTGCGCCGCTCATCGTGAATGCTGCCTTGGCCTGATGGCTGCTTGCCGGTTGTGCGCTTGCTGAGGTAATTGTCGATCTTCACGGGCAGCCTTTCGTGATCAAAAGTTTAGTGAAGTGCCTCGGTATCTGGTTAGATCAGTATTTGTTCGCTCTGACGAAACAGCTGTCTTACAGTAGTCGGCTTGCTACATGGCCCTCATACGGGCGATGATCGTTAACTAGTCTTAAGGTTCTTGTGGTCTTGTGTGGTTCAACGTTGCCCCTTCCCAGATGGAGAAGTTTCGGGTGTTCAAGCGGCTATGTTTACGATGCTGGCGCTGTACCGACTTACATCGAACAACCGAATCTTTTTCGGTTCATTACTTTTTCAACGAGGTCCTATAATTGACAATTTCGTGATAAAAATCGTTAGAGGTCACATTTCTATTCCGTATCTATGTCTTTAACCAACAATTCTATCCAAACGACGAGTATTTTGAGAGTGTACGCTTGAGCGGTTTTATTCTACCAGAGGCATTAATCTTTTTAGATAGATGCGGTCTGATACATAATAGATTGGCAGTTCTGATAATCTACCACCATTGAATAATTACAAATAGAAGTGGACACCAAACATTGCTCAAATGACACAAGCTACTCATAAGCACCAAGTGAGTACAATTAGTAGCTTGAATATCATTTTCATGATATTGGTTTCCGTATATGCTAATTTATATAATATCCTATTGCTCAAAGGGGATGAAAAAAATCCTTTTGGGATCGTTTTTTAAAACTTACTATATGTTTATGAATGAAGACAATAATATATACACGTTAAATGGGATAGTGTGTCCGTGTCGCCATAAAAAAAAAACTGTTTTAAGAATAGGTATGTCTACATCTGTGAAAGAAAAAAGGAATTCTCAATCCAGACATACTATATATGTATGTGCATATATATCATTTGTGTTTTCATGAAGGCAGATGACTTTATTGTAAGTTTTTGTATTTTGTTGAGTGCGGGTTTGTTTAGGAGTGATTGATAACAAAAAAAATGGTATATTGTGATTACAAGAATTGCTCGAACAAAAAAAGTTTAGGAGTGCCGTGATTTCGACTGCCAAAACAGGAAAGTCTATCCAAAATTTGGCTAGTAAACTCAGTCAACAGTTTTTCCGAAAAGCTAATAACAATGAGCTAATGTTTATATGTGCTGACCATTTTAAAGAAAGTGAAATGTATCTTAGCAGTTTAAGGGTGCGAGTAAATACGGATACGGATACAATTTATACTGATATCCAAATATAAACAAAAATAACAATTTTGATAATTGTTTTGTTTTTACTTTCCATGGAAAACTTTATTCTAATGGTTGTATAGAATAAAATGCACCTTAAGACTAATTTACAGTTTTCGTCCGAAAATGTTTAAAAAAGGTTTGCATAACTATTATGTGTATTACATTGCA
Source organism: Eupeodes corollae (assembly GCF_945859685.1). Taxonomy (NCBI): domain Eukaryota; kingdom Metazoa; phylum Arthropoda; class Insecta; order Diptera; family Syrphidae; genus Eupeodes; species Eupeodes corollae. The sequence goes on from NC_079147.1 coordinate 120,301,836, forward strand.
TATCGTTATAATTGCTTTTTCATAAGCAACTAATATGATGCCTAGTTTACCCAAATTAAATGAACGTAATTACATGAAAAGGGATTTTTTTTCTATGAAAAAAACATTCGCATCTTCAATGCTTTTTGTTTTATTATACAGTTTATTTTTGTATTTAATCATATTGCAAAAATTAATATACCATAAACATACCGTGATAATTTTCTTCCAAAGATAATAAGCTACTACAATGGAAATGTCCTTGGGAACCAAATGGCTGTGATCCTACAATCCACAATTAAATTATTGATCGCATTCACAAAGCCAATGGCTGCGTAGTCAAGGGATTCTGATTGGCTAAATCTAACTACAAAAGTAGTTGAAATTTAACCTCCGGAGAATGATTTTGAAGTTTCACAATCAGCTGCTCGGTAAAGTAACACGAATTCAAAATGAATTAAATTATTCAATATTTAAATACAAATATAAATCATTCAAAATGCGTCTTAAATTTGATTTAATTGAATTTAAAAACACAAACGATTAGTTAAAGTTATCAAGTCAAAAATGTTTCTTATTTTATATATTTGCATTTGTCAAAAATATGACAGTTCAAGATTGAATACCTTTGTAGTGTAGTTTTGCATTCACCTTTTGTAAATGCGACCATTGATATCCGAAGATATAGACATCGTGTGCATTTCTTGTGACAAAGGTGCTCCAAACAGAATGGCTTACAAGAAATTGGGTGTCACAGAAGTTAACCCTTTTGTCAAAATATCAGAACGAAAAATTTTGTGTATCTAAAATATTGTTCATCTCTTCAAAAGTGTCCGAAATAGTATTCTTATATCGGATATAATCGTTGATGGAGAAGTTGTGTCCTGGCCCATTTTGAAAAAACTGTTTTTTGCGTAAAAACATTAATAAGATCGTTGCATAAGCTTACAGAAGCTCACATACAACCAGACAGCTTCCAAAAAATGAGCGGTAAGTTAGTAATGCATGTTTTTAGCCATCACATTTCATCAGCAACCTTCGCCGCTTCTTCAACCGAAATTTTGATGAAAATGAAAAGGCTATTGCTTTAAGTTACTGGGAATTTTTTTTCCAGTTAAACAATTTGTTTGACAATTTGAACAGCAAAAATAAGTTTTCACAAAAGGCACAGAAGTGTGCAATATCTGATAGTCACACAGATGTACTTACAAACATAAAAGATGACATTTACTGGGTTGAAAAGTGGAAACGGGAAAAAAGTTGTCTGTCTTTTGTTTCAAAAGCTTATGCTAAACATTGAATGGGGTGATACAACTTTGGAACCACATTAAATGCGAAGATCAACTTTATTTATTAACATCACATTTGAACACAGATTGTTTGGAAAACACTATTTCAGTTATTCGAAATAATAGGGGTTCCTATGAAAAAAACCCTCTTCATTTCGACTGTACAAAAATCTTTAACAAATGAGTTTTTACATCATCACGGCTTCAGATTCAACAAGTTATGACAAAAAATGTATGTAAATTATAAGAATGTATGTACATACTTTGCTAATAGATTGCTTGCATACAAAAATTGAAAAACCCTTGTTTTCGGATGGGACTATTTTATTATTTTATTTGATTTAATCAAATACTAAAGGTACATATTTTTGAAAATTGTAACAAAAGAAAAAAACTTAAAATTGAAGTTTGTATATATGTAACAAGAAAAATTGTACCTAGTTTATCAAAATTTATCACTTATTTTACGAAAGTAACTTAGTGGTTTTATATAAAGAAATTGATTTTTGGTTTACATTTGATGAAATGAAAATAACATCTATTACTATTAATTTTTTTTATCGCATCATTTAAAACAAAGATTAAGGAATTTTAAGACCTATCCATTTTTTTAAACAACGTTGAATACTTAATTTCCATACATGAAATGGTTATGCCGACAATTTCAAACAATTTCTAAACCTTTAAGTGCCTTAAGGATAAAAAATAGTTTGTTTGGTTAAGAAAATATTAAGTTGCCATTTCCTGAAACTTCTTTACAATTTAAAATGCCCAACTTAAATCAAATAAATTATTTTGTCTTAATTTGGTTAAGGAGGCGAAATAAATGAAAATGACGAAGAAGAAAATACGTGTGAGCTTGATGACTCTGATAATGAAGAATTAGATCAAGAAGAGTCAACTCAAATCAAATCAAGAATTCGTTAATTATATTAAATGTATTGTGCAATGTTTTGAGGAAAACTTTGATTCATTGTGTTTCAAAAAAAATCTTTTACAGTTCTTAAGTAATATGTTCAATACCAATGAAAAATACCCCTGTTCATCCACTGAACACATAAACATCATATTAAATAAAACTTTTCTCATTTTAATAAGAAGAAAAATTAAAATTATAAATGCTAGGGCTAAAGCTATGATTACACAGTCAACGAAATCGGTCAATGCGTTGACTCTCTGACGTAAAAATGACATGACAATCTGTCCCAAAAGTGTCACTTCGTGTGATTGTCAACGAAAACTGATGTCATTGCGTTGACGGGTACGATGACACTCTCGTTGACACACATTTTTGGGTCAACGCATTGACTTTTTTCGATGACCGTGTAATCTTTCTGTCGGAGTCGTGTCATCGCAATGACCGTGTACCAGCGATGACGGGGCAAAATTAAATACCGTGTCATCGTCTCAGTTTGACTGTGATTTTTATACATATAAAAAAAAACATGGCCCTGTTTTTTTTGCATCATTTAATTCAAAAAATAAAAAATAAAAACAGGGCATACATATATTGAAATTTGAAAGCTGCTGGTAAGTTTTTTTTTAAATTTAAAATATTGTCCCTTTCTTTGATAAAAAATTTATCAGATTATGATGGAAGATGATGGAAGGTAGTTCGCCTTCACACGTAAAATAATAATAATAAATAATAATAATCTATTAGTAGTCATAAGAAAGTTGTGCAGCACTGAGCATGCGAGCACAACTTTCTTTACTTTTGAAGGTTCCAAATGAATGGGCTTACGAAGGATACGAAAACGTGCAGACATAATGCCAAACAAATTTTCAATTATACGACGAGTTCGGCTCAGTCGATAATTGAAAACACGTTCTGGTAAGGTTAAATTTCGTTGGGCAAACTGTTTCATTATATTTATTCGCAATGCAAATGCATCATCAGCCACAAGCACATATGGAACGGCCCTTTTTCTTCCAGGCAGGTTTTGGAGCAGGTAAGTGCAAACGGTTGCTGTCTAGTGCTTGTCCAAATGTATATCTGTTGAATACACTACCGTCCGAGAATTTTCCGTTGCGGCCGACGTCAATGTACAAAAGTTTGTACTCGGCATCAGATATTCCCATTAGAACTATGCTATGTGTCCCTGTGGAAAAAAGAATATAAATACGTTTAATATCAGTGTTAAAACAAAAATATCAAATACCTTTATAATTATAGTACACGTTACCGGCATGAGGTGGTGCGACTATGAACGTGTTTTCCGTCCACTGCACCTACGCAATTCGGGAACTGCCACGCTTCGTTGAATTTTTCAGCTACTGCCTCCCATTCAGATTCACTCTTCGGAATCTATCAAAAAAAATCCACTTTAATTCTTTAGTTAACCATTTCTGCACTTTATGAATAACTAAACCTTTATAAAGTCAGAAACAAGAACATTGAAAACCGCGTCAAGAACTTGGGAAATAATAGAGGAGATATCTGGTTGGGAAATTCTAAAAAGGTACTGCAAAGATCTGAAATTTTCGTCAGTGGCAAGGAATCGCAGTGTGAGGACCAATCGCACCTCGGCAGAAATGCTCGTCCGCATTTTTGTATTTTGTTTTTGTATGTGAGGCTTCACCAGCGCCAGCAAGTAATCAAACTGTCTTGCGCCCATGCGGAGAAAATTTCGATATAAAGTTGGTTCCTCAGCGCGCAATTCGCGTAATAATTTTACACCAAATCCCTCTTTCTCCCGGACCTTCAATCAATTGTTTTGTCCGAACCGAACGCTGTTTTCGTGAAGGCCTCGCACTGCGGATGTCTTCCTCGTGCTCATCGTCCGTGCTGCTTTCTAAAATGTATGCGGCCAAAACCGCTATCTCCATATTTCTTTTTGTCATTGCTATTGCTTTTTATCTGAAAATGAATTGCACTTAAGTTAAATATATCTATATAATTATGTGCGTTAATAAACTCACAATTTTTATTTTATTTTACCAAAATAACTTTGACTTGTGCTGACGTTTTTTTTGCTTTGTGTCAATCCGTGTGATCATCAAAGTTTTGCGAGTCAATGCATTGGCACTGATGAGTAAAAGTCAGGTTGACACACCTGTGCGTCAACGTAATTTGGGACAACATCGTGTGATAGTCAATGTTTTAAGCATTGATACTGTAAACGTTGACGGTGAGATTACGGAGAAAATATACATTTTTTGTAACGTCAGAGAGTCAACGCGTTGACCGATTTCGTTAACCGTGTAATCATAGCTTAAGTGCTCAAAAAAAATTAAAAAAAAATTCGATATACTAAGGCACATTTAAATTTATTCATATTTCCTACTCTTAATTAAAAAACTAACTAAATGTTTGCTTTAGGTAAATACTTTGATTTACCTAAGATTTCAACACAGAATAAAAATAAATGTACCTAATTGTCACCTGTCTTTTTGTTATTAATAAAACATGCTTACATTTTGTGAAAAACCTGTTTCGGTTCTAATGTTTTGAGAAAAAACAACGATACTGCCTTGAAAATTATAGGTAGGTATGTAGATAAATATTTTGCCGAAAGTAGTTTAACTTTCACAACTTGCATAGGTAGCTTTGTTAATTTTATTTAATTAAAACAACACGTCGATAAATAAACCACTGCCATGCGACTACAAAAGCTGCTAAAACTCAAAACTACTTTCATGCAATTGGCAACCTTAAGCAAAACCATATGACAAACAAATAGGCAAAAAGCAAAAACAAAATAGAAAAATAATTCTTAAAGCCATGTATACCACAAAATGTATATAAAATTTAACAATGCGAGAAGAAATTGTGTGTACAATATTTGAGTATGCACAGTGCACTGGTAAATGGTAACAAAAATTGGTAAATGGTAGCAAAATGGCTTTAAGAATCCTTTTTTACTCCACTTTGATTACATGCATAGGTACATATATTTTTGTTGTCTTCGAATTTTTTTTAAAGCAAAGAAATCTGCCAAAAATACTTTAACCTTCTAAAATAGTTGAAAAATCTAATAGGTACCTACGCCCCCAACTTAAGATATACATATGAATATGTATATATGTACCTACATACATGTGTATCAACTAACCTCCATTTGTGCATATGAATACCTACCTCTATGTAATTATTAATTACCTAGCAAACATTAACATTGGTGTAAATAACAATTTAACTGAAAATTCAAAAATGGAACTCATTTCAATCAATGACCCATCATTTAATGATAATATTCCCGGACCTTCAAAAAAAATAATTCTAAAAAATCAGAGTTTGTTGTTGTTGAGAGTAAAAAAAGAAACCCCCAAAAAAAGAAAAGAGAAGTGAAAATTATTGGCACCGATACGTCAACAAATTTAAGTGCTATACCAAAAATAAAATGGCTTCATCTATCTCGTTTTGCTAACACAACTACTCCTGAAGACATTGTTAATTTCATATTTTCAAAAACAAACATTCCTACAGATTCCTTTAAATGTTTTATGTTAGTAAAAAAGGATGCAAATGTTTCTGAACTTAAATTCGTTACATTTAAATTGAGTGTGTCACATGAACATTTATCAACAGTCATGGACTCTTCGTTCTGGCCCATTCATGTTCAAGTTAAATATTTTTTAACTCTGGACAAAAAAGAGAAAACAATAACTATACATCCCGAGCCTCCGAGTCTCTTAGATCAATCATAATTTGCCAAAAACCAACGTCACCATCGTCATCATTATCAGCTTCATCTTCATCGCTTTCTCCCATCACACCTTTCTTAATAAGATCGACTCTTTCTTCACCTTCAACATCACCGTTATTATCGTCGCCGCCGCCGCCACAGCCATCGCCACCGCCACAGCCATCACCACCACCGTCACCATCGTTATCAACAGAAACTTCCCACTGCAACAATGCATTACTCTTAACTAATGCTTCTGCTTCTCATTCTGGTTCATATAATTTCCTTGGTTATTATCAAAACATTGGAGGAATGCGCACAAAAATGCAACAATTGTTTCTATCGTCATCATCTGAGCAGTTTGATTTCTTTGCGTTTACTGAAACATGGCTAACCAAGAATCACAACAATGCAGAGATGTTTAATAGTCATCAATACTCAGTGTTTCGTAAAGACAGATGTTCTGTATCCACTGGAATAGAAAGAGGAGGAGGGGTGCTGCTTGCTGTGCGCTCCGTATATGCCTGTACCGAATTATCATTGCCAACATCAAATAATTCATCTTTTGACATTGATCAAATTATTATTAAGGTATCATTAAATTGTAAAAAAGATATTTTTCTAGTAGTGAGTTATATTCCGCCAAAGAGTCATATAGATTTGTACAAAGAACATATAAACAATTGTATTTATTATATTTCTAAGCTTAATAGTAAACAGCATGTCATCTTAGTAGGTGATTTTAACTTGCCGAATTTAAATTGGGTATTTGATTCTGATGAAGGCCTTCTTGTTCCTTTTAATGTAAATAATGAGTGTGATTCTTTATTTATTGATTCGCTTTTAACTGTTAATTTGGTTCAAATGAACAATTGTAAAAATAGTTTAAATAGAACACTCGATTTATTGTTTGCAGATAAAGACTTAAATTTGTTCGTAAATAGTTCTATTTTTCCAATATTTCCAAACACTTTACATCACATAGCTTTGATTTTTGAATTTAAAATACTGAACTTTTTCAAACCAAAAATGCCTTTTAAATATAGATATAATTTCTCCAAAGCTAATTTTAACAACATTGCGAGTTATATTGATAATAATGTAGTACTGCCTTCAACTTTTATTCAATCTTGGGAATTATCAAGTTTTTACAACAATTTTCTTAGTTCTCTTAAGACAGCCATCGATCTATTTGTTCCTAAAACTAAATTGAAAAATGCTTCTAAGCCTCCTTGGTATAACAGTTGATTAATTAATTTAAATAATAAAAAGAATAAAGCTTATAAATGTTTAAGAAAGTGTTATTTTGATGCCAATTTGCGCAGCATTTATAATGAGTGTGAAACGAATTTCAATGTTCTAAATAAATTTTTATACAAAAACTATATTTACTCTTTGGAATCCAAGTTAAGAGTTAATAGTAAATGTTTTTGGAGTTTCATTAAAAGTAAAAAAAAATCTAATGGATTCCCTAAAAGTATGCAATATTTAGGTTCGACTTTAACAAGTCTACCATCTATTTGCGATGCCTTTGCTAAGTTTTTCAAGTCAAATTATATTGATTCTAATACTGTCACTAACGCCTCTTTTTGTCAGTCTCTAAATAGTCTAAACATAGGAAATTTAAGTGTTACCTTATCAGAAGTTGAATTGGCTCTATCTGGTCTAACTGAAGATAAAAATTCTGGTCCGGATGAAATTCCACCTATTGTTTTAAAAAAATGTTCCGTCGTTCTGTCTAGAGTTTTGTGTTTTGTGTTTAATAGTTCGTTAACATATGGTGTATTTTTGCCAGAATGGAAAACGTCCTTTGTTACTCCTATTCACAAATGTGGTCCAAAACAGGAAATAACAAACTACCGACCTATTAGTAAATTGTCCTCGATACCAAAAGCATTTGAAAAAATTGTTTGCGATAAATTGAATTTTTTATTAAAAGAAATCATATCCCCGTACCAACACGGTTTTGTACCCGGTAGATCAACTTCCACTAACCTAACCATTTTCACGAATTGTATTCTAAATTCATTAGAAAAGGGTTACCAAGTGGACGTTATCTACACCGATTTTGCAAAAGCGTTTGATAGGGTGCATCATAAAATTCTATTAAAAAATTAGAGAACATAGGTTTTCATTCCAACATGCTAAAATGGCTGACAGATTATCTTACAGGGCGCAGTCAACTCGTTTCAATTGATTCGGTTACCTCTCATCCCTTTTCTGTAACTTCTGGCGTTCCGCAAGGGAGTCATTTAGGTCCAATGCTGTTCCTTATTTTTATTAATGACCTACCTGATGTCCTTACAAACTCAATGCGTCTTATGTTTGCGGATGATTTAAAATTTTTTAGACGTGTAAAAAACTTAACAGACTGTACACTTCTCCAAAATGATGTAAACAATCTTATCAAATGGTGCAATATAAACCAATTAGCTCTAAACATATCCAAATGTCAATGTTTTTCGTTTACACGTCGTTTGTTACCTATTGTTTACGACTACAATATGCAAAGTCATGTCCTTGATAGAGTTTCTATTAAAAAAGACCTTGGAGTCATTTTTGATTACAAGCTAAACTTTGTACAACATACAGAATTCATGGTGAACAAAGCCAACTCTATGTTGGGTTTTATTTTTCGTAATTCATTTGGTCTTAAGGACCCCTACACACTTAAAGCCCTTTATGTGGCTTATGTTAGATCAATCCTTGAATATTGCTGCGTAGTGTGGAATCCTCATTACAATGTTCATATTACAAGAATAGAAAATGTCAAAAAAAAATGTACAAGATTTGTAGTACACAAACTAGGCTGGAACATTGAAATGCCTTCGTATATCGTTAGATGTCAGCTTATTGGTATGCAGACATTAGAAAATCGCCGTAAGATGTTTGCCATAAATTTTGTCAGAGATATTTTAGCATATCATATTGATTGTCCTTATTTATTATCGCTTATTGATCTTTACGCTCCTTCTAGAGAACTAAGAATTCGAACATTATTCCGGGAAAACGTTCATAGAGTAAATTATGCGTTTCATGAGCCCATAACTCGCAGTGTTAGGGAGATTAATAATGTATCACTTAATATAGATTTTAATTTTCATTTGAGTCGAAACTCATTCAAAAATATGTTAAACTTGTACTTTTTAACAAATTGAATAATGTAATTAAATAATTGTAATTTTTTTTTGTATATAGCTTTAATTTTATAATGATTTAACGAATATTTTAAAAACTTCATTTGTCTATTTGAGATTGTAAACTCTAATTGATATTAAATAAATAAATAAATAAATAAATTAAGCTAAACAATATACCCACCTGTCTATACTTACATACATATATGTATGTACATATCTACATTTGCAATGCAAACTTTGTAGTAAAGTTTAATTAGTCCATTATCCCAATACTGTTTTGAATAAAAAAATAAAAATTTAAAAATAAATCCATCCCAACCCATATCAAACTAGTAATAACAAAATTGAAGAAAAACACAACACAACTCACAAATTATCATCATGCCGAATTACATGCAAGCACCAACATAATTTTCATTTTATAAATGAGAACGAATGTGACTTTGAATGCCACACTTCACAGACATACCCGACATACCTAAACTCTAAACAGTTTGTAGTTGTTGTTTTTCACTCTAAATAAAAGAAACAAAAATATTCCGTTATCTTCATCGACCATAACAAATTGTAAGCTTTGTCTATGAAAAAAATATAATGAATGGAAATAAAAACAAAAATCGGTAAAAGATTCTTAACAGCTGATGTAAGCATACAAAAATTTCATTCATCCCCTTAATAGGCACAATCTTGAGACCATAGACAAACCATATAAAGACCGGAATCTTTCGTACGTTTTACCCTCCAACACCCATTTGTTTACATTGTTGTATTTGTAATTTGTCATGACGTCCATTTTGAAATTTGAAATGCAACAACAATTCGATGCGGTGTATTTACTTGTTTTGACAGATGTTTTTTTTTTATTACAATAGCTGTGGTGAGAATTTGACTTCTACGACGAATTGTTTTGTTTACTAAAATGCCGCAAAATACGAACATTGGAACTCACTTGGTCATGTTCTTAAAAGTTTTTTAGATTTTTACAAAAAAGTGTGAATGCATTGTTCTTACTCACACTTCAAGGATTCCAGGAAGGTATAAACCATTCCTGTAGGTACATTATTGTACCAAGGACACGACCGAATGAGTTCCAATGTTTGCATTTTTAAACATTTTCGATAGGAAAATGCGAACATTGGAACTCACTCGGAGGTGCTTTTTTAAGTTGTTTTGTTTTTTACTAAAAAGTATGAACGCAAAGTTCCTACTCACACTTCAAGGATTCCAGGAAGGTATAAACCATTCCTGTAGGTACATTATTGTACCAAGGACACGACCGAATGAGTTCCAATGTTTGCATTTTCCTATCGAAAATGTTTAAAAATGCAAACATTGGAACTCATTCGGTCGTGTCCTTGGTACAATAATGTACCTACAGGAATGGTTTATACCTACCTGGAATCCTTGAAGTGTGAGTAGGAACTTTGCGTTCATACTTTTTAGTAAAAAACAAAACAACTTAAAAAAGCACCTCCGAGTGAGTTCCAATGTTCGTATTTTCCTATTGAAAAAGTTTAAAAATGCGAACATTGGAATTTTTGTTGACGTTTTCAAACTCACCTCGAAGAAATAAACATTTAAGTTATGTGTGATGTTGAGGTGATGTCACACTTTTATTATTTATTTTTATTTGAAAAACTAAACTTATATTGAAATTGTTAAAACTTGGTCACTGTTTTGTAATTATCAAAATTCTTTTATGAAATAGTCATCGTTTTTAAATTCGATAAAAAAAGAATTATTATAACATTCAAAAATATAATTTTTGGAACGTTTAATTTTACCTCAATCAGAACTCTATATTAGATTCAAAATCAAAAAAAAAAAATTATGTTTTACATTTTCGCTAATATATTTCAGGTTTTCTTTACATAATAAACAAATGAATTGAAAAGTGTATTATACGTAGTACACACTTTCAAATATAGTATTTAAATATATAAAAAATTAACAATTTCTTGCCACTTCTTCTTACAAAAGTTTCTTTAGCATTTCAATAAGCTCTATTTAAAAAAAATTATTTATCTTGGGTATACTTTAATAAATATTCGATTATTCCTATCAAAATAAGACTACGTATGTAAATACTCAAGGAAGGAAACAATAATTCAATTGAAATATATTTTTTTGGTAATTTTCTCAAGAACAAGAAGACATAAAATCATCTGGTTTTCAGTTTTTGATCAAAAACAAATATGAACAATGAATTCTAAAAACAATAATAGATAATTTAAGTATTAAAAATTACACTTCAAAACTTTTTTTTACCTTTTTTGGCCAAATTTTGAGCTTAAAACAATTTTTTTCAAAAACTATGCAAATTAACACATCTATTCCATTATTAATTAGAAAATATGAACCAAAATATAATAATAAGCATTAAGCACGATCCTCTCGATCATAAAATATGATATTAAATATTATGTTACATTTCAATAGAATCGCGTAGGAACATGTTGTTTTCTTAATAAGTGATTCATGTATAAGAAATCATAAGGTCTTTCTTAAACAATATTTAACGACAGTTAACAGCAAAAATGTTTTTCGATTTTAGTCTTAAGTTGGCATCTGAGATGTTTCGATTAATAAATATTTATTTAAAAATGTAATATCTCAAGGAACTATTCTAATTTGCATAGTTTTGACTTGATTTCAAAAAAAGCTAATAGACAAAAGTGTTGGCTTTGAAAAATTTATAAAACTTAGTTGTAAGTATTACCATTATTTTGTTTCCATTTAACTTACATATTTTTTTAAAATGTCCCTACCTCCTAAATGGGGGGAAACAGACCCGCTCCCGTAGTAAAAAATACTTGTTTTTAACTGTTCTATACAAATCCGTCATCAAACTTTGTCGCCTGAGCTATCGTACTCTTCCCAAAAAATGCAATAGCTAATGTCGCCGTAGCCACTAGGTGCCACCCCTTAAGAATTTCTCAGCACTATTCCTTATTTTCGTGGTGAATTGACTTTAGAGGGTGGTGAATTGATGTTAGCAGCGGTGAATTGATGTTAGACCTAAGGGTGCGTGTAAGTAGACGTTTCAGCTTGTAGGCAAACCAGAATGACAGATTTGTTTCCGGTCTTTATATGGTTTGTCTATGCTTGACACATTTTTCTTATTTTGCCGTTTTCCATATAAATGTCTATTGGTATAAAGAAAAAACAAAAACAAATTCATCGACCTTCATATGGAAGCTTTGTGTATGAAAACATATACAAGGATAGACTCAAATAGAATGAAGTAAATTGTGTAGACATTTTGGGTTTAAAATTAATTATCTCCCTTATTTTGCTGGCTGCTTATGGAAATGGAAATAATATTTTTCCCTCGCTCCCCCGAAATGTCCAACTATCGATACTACCGCCAACGACTCGGCATCCGGTCGCCCTTAAAATGTCTGCACAGCTTTTATATACAAAGTTGTAAGTAAATTAAAATCTGAAAAATTGGGTGTCGTATTTGATAGACCGATAAAATGTTTCAATAACTCGCCGTGCGATACTAGCGACTTATAAGCAAATAGTGTCGCCATCTAGAGCAGGATTTGCCCGGTGTCGGTGTCCCTTCTATTTGTATTTATTCAATGCTACCACGTCTGACGACGAGCCGTGGATAGACGACTCCTGTACAATCGGGACGTCATGGCACAAGGCGGAGCAGAGTTCCTTCGGTTCAGTCAGAGAGATAAAAACTAAACGAGAGAACCAACTTCGACGGTTGCTCTCTTTTTGCCTACAAGCTGCGATTTGCACATAAACTTGCATATGTTTTAACTCCATATAACAAATACTTATGCAGGAAGATGTGCATACTCCCCACACATGAAAAATGGCAAACACCTTTAAAAAATGGCGGATAAAGTCAGCTGTTCAGAGGTGTTCAAAGAAAATTCAAAATTGTGAATGAACAAGTTTTTGGTGTACTGGAATATTATTCGAATATGAAATGAAATTAATTACTCTTGTTAGGTGCTAGAACAATGAATATTTAGAAACAAGTCTAAATTACGCATTTGGAGAAATATTAGTTAGTTATTTGAAGCCAGCTTTAATTATTAAGTAAGTAAAATAAAATAAAACTCTGAAAGCACTACAACTATTATTTTTTTATTATTAGCTGCGTTTATGCGTTTAATTTGCACTCAGACCGTTAAAAAATGCAAAAAAAATCAGATTTGTTTCAATTTTCAGAGTTCATCTACTTAATTTTGTCGATGCGAGAGTTGCAGGAACATTGAAAACGAGAGTTACAGAATGTTAACATGGATCATGAAAATAAAACAACGCAGGAACATTGTAAACATTTTTATATACTCATATCTTTTTTACATTCCTATTTTATTTGTGAGTACTCGTTGTTTATTTTCTTTTCAGTACTCACGACATTTCCAAAATGCTGAAAATAAGTGATTTAAGTATAGACTAGCACAGACTAAATAAAAAGACCGTTAACTTGTTACTTCTGTTGCCAATTTTCATTGCATAAGATTTGTGAATTGGATATAAGCTATTCTTACTGCTTTAAACTAAGATAGTGTGTTGCTTTAAAAGGCTTAACATGGATCATGAAAATAAAACAACGCAGGAACATTGTAAACATTTTTATATACTCATATCTTTTTTACATTCCTATTTTATTTGTGAGTACTCGTTGTTTATTTTCTTTTCAGTACTCACGACATTTCCAAAATGCTGAAAATAAGTGATTTAAGTATAGACTAGCACAGACTAAATAAAAAGACCGTTAACTTGTTACTTCTGTTGCCAATTTTCATTGCATAAGATTTGTGAATTGGATATAAGCTATTCTTACTGCTTTAAACTAAGATAGTGTGTTGCTTTAAAAGGCTTAACTACATAAGCCGAAAAACACTTTTGTACAAAAGTAAAAATATTTGTATTCTCGCTAGGTCAGTGGTTTTGTGAAAAGAATATACAAATTTGGTTTTCAACCAAAATTTAAGTCTTATGCAACATATTTATAAGTTTTCCAGTTCTATTATTTATTTATATCTAATCTTTCAGTTATATAGCGACAAGGAAAAATCTGTGAGGGAAAGCTCTAACTACAGTTTTTCTGAAAATGCATTGTGGCTTATTCATAGATGTTTGCTAAACTTTTTAGGCTATTCATAAATAAATACAAATCTAAGTTAAGGCTATAAACATAGAAAATGCTATGTTCAAGTAATTATTATCGCAGCCAAATTTCATAATTAATTTTGTTGGTGTATAAAAGTTCCAGAAAATATCGAAAATATCTTCTTTTTATATAAATATTCCCGCTAAACTGTAAACCTTTATTATTTCCGCCTATTATAATTAATTTGATGTAAAATAATTCAATGCAGTATGTTATAGGTAAAACAGCAGTTAAGTTATAAGTTAAGGTATTACTATTGAAATAAACATAACATACATTTATAAAAAACATGTACTTGTTCATAACAAATAAAGTCTAGTCTAAGAAACCTTAACCTTGTTACACTCTTTCTGAACACATCTTTTCTGGTTTTGGTTGTTAATGCCATCTATCTGTAACTCAGAGAAAGAGAAAATTATAACAAATTCACCACGATCTACCGTTTACCGTAATTTATTGACAAACAAAATTGTTTCCTAAAATTAATTTGTGAAAACCAAAGAGAGAAAGAAATATCAAATGTCTCAATTCACTCTGCTCTCCGAGGTGAAAACATGTATACACTGATACGAATTCAACACGCTATAAAAAATGAGAGTAAGAGGTTTCAAAGGGACGGAGACGAGGAAATTTGTCTCTCTCGATTATTTTTTTCTTTCTGGGTTCAGTAGGGTTGTATCCGAACGGACCGAACTGAACGGGTAAAGCAGTAGAACCAGTTTTTGTGGCTTCAATCGGCACTTGATAATGGGTAGTCGGGATGGATTTTAAGGCCTTAGTCGCCTTACATACATGTTTTAGAATTTGAGGGTATAGTTTAAAGTGACACAAAATCAATTATTATTACAAAAATTAAAAAATATCAAAACAAAACAACAAATAAAAATACATGAAACAAAAAAACCAAAAAAATGACAAACAGAAAATGTTATATAGTTTGATTTGCTGCCAAGGTTGTTCCAATTTTATGTTGATTATAGGTAGCTTAAGTAAGTTTTAAGTGTAACTTTCCTTACACTGATAAAATTGGAGGGAAAATCACCTCATATTTAAGGCAGATTTACCTAAGCACTTTGGTAAAGTTACAATGTTATTTATAATTTTGGAGGGAAAATCACCCTATATTTAAGGCGGATTTACATAAGTGCTTGCGTAAATTTACACTGTTCAAATAAAAGAGAAAATCACCTTAAATTTAAGGCAGATTTACACATGAGCTTAAGGTGAATTTACCTAAATAATAGGGTACATGGCAGATTTACTTTATATATAAGGCAAATTTTATTAAGTTTTTGGGAAAATTTACCCAAGCTAAGGAAAAATAAAATACGCCAGCAATTTAAGGCAGTTTAACCTAAATTTTACTACCTAAGTCGTACATAAATTGACTTAAATCTAGGGCAGAATTACGCCTGACTAACAAATTCCATACAAACAAAATCACCTAAAGCGATTAAGGCAATTTTACACAGCTTTTTTCTCTGAGTGTGACGTACCATATGTTATGGTGTTAAGCTGGTATGTTTTAATAGGAAAGTGTGCAATTGATCTCCATTAGATAAATTGCAACCTCATATGCGATGGATGTATTAATTTTGTCGATACATCTTGACAACGTAAGCTGTTAGAGGATATCGATAAAGTCTAAACTGAGGCAAAATCATAACAAGTTCGTCCTGTATCGTAGACTCGACCATAAGTATTCCATTAAAGGAAATACTACGCAAAATTTTGTAGACACGCTTTCACGCCTAATTGTACATTGATGTTTACGACTGACATGTGACCTAAAGAATCATATTGTTACATGAAATCTAAGTACTCCGTTTTCAAAGATGAATTTTTAGATAACCTACGCTCACGAGATAAAAATATTTTGAAGGATATATCATAGGAAGCTCCAAGACAGTTGGGATCTTGTTTGAGAGGTAGGTGAACCTACCGTTGGATAAAACTTCGATGTTGTCCTAGAAGTGTTACTCACATGTAGTTTGCTCTTCAGACCACCTTGACTGTTGACCCTGAATCTCGTCAATTTTCCAGAACTTCTCTATATATTTAACCAAAGAACTATCTTTTAGATTGACGAAGCACGATATATATTCGATTCAATTACTTTTAATTTTTATCTACCAGATACTGTCCAACCAAAAGCAGTTTTTGCAAGTGTGGAAGTCCTTCACCTAATTGATACCCTGTAATGGAGGCTGCGACTAAAAATTCTAAACAAATTTCAAAATTGTTGTATCTAGAGCAAATTGTCGATTGAGCTAGATACTTTGTTTGTGTTTCTGTTTCTCCTCTTCCCACTATATAGACGTTTCTTCTTTTTTTTTTTTAAGACAGAGCGAATTTGCAAACTTCTCATTAACAAAGTTAACTTGAGAACCAGAATCCAGTAGAATTCTACGCAACTGAAAACTACCCAATGAGTTCTTGACGAGAACTAACGCGGTTGCCAAAATAACTTCATTAAAAACACGCTCCTTCCCCAATGCGGAATGTGCTGCAGCTGTTGTATTCGATGAACCTTGTGATACTTCAACACTAGAATTATTATTTGTAGCTTGGGGCCTGTGCAAACGACTATGATGTGATTGTTTGCTACTTTTGCATCTACGACGGACATTTCGAAATTGTGACATTTTCCTAAACAATTTAAGGAAACCCCCTTATTTTTTCGCTTTAAAATAACGATCCATTACTGAAAGCTCAGTGAAACATTTAAAGCCTGTAATTGAATGAGTACTGTCCCGACAAAAGATACATGAATGTTGATTAGCAGCAAGTGTACGCTTTGGTTTGTTGAATGATTTGTGAGTGGAATCCAATTGTAGCTGCTTGCTATCTCTAACTTCCATGAACTGGCATCGTTTGTTGAGAATGGCGGCACACTCTTTCCATTCAAGTAACTTGTGATAGTTTAGCAGTTCATCCCATTTGGACTGTGTTTCTAGATCGACCTTCTACATAGCAATGGGTATTATTATCGCATTACTTATATTTTCAAACGATCCTGTCGAAAGAGGAGAACTAAATAAAGCAGAGATATTATCGACTAAAATCCTTAGTTCTTTGGTATTTCAATTAATTCGGATATATTTTCCAAGAATATTAAGCAATCATTGTCATAGAGCTCTTTCAAACTAAGAAGTGCCTTTGTTGGCTTCCGTGACTTGAAAAGCCTTTACTGTACCAAGTGCTTGATCAGTTAAACACGAAAGCAAATAATTATATTTTTTTATTTTAGTTAAGCTTGAATCAGTTTCAACTAAATTATTGAATAAATTTATAAAATTTTTATATTCGGAGTATTTTCCACTAAACCTAGGTAGACATTGTTTTGGAAGACGACTAGTTGAAGTTGAGCCACTACTTAACGTTATATCTGCAACACCGAATCGCCTACCAGATCCAAAAAGTGAAATAATTTTTTATTCAGCAGTGATATACAAATCTTTGATTTCACCTCGACAAGTATCGGTCGGGGCTAAAGCTTCTCTTTTGGTTTGGTAAACTACTATTTGTTTGAAGTTCAGCTGACCTTAATGCATTGGTAGTTGATTCCACTATATTTTTTATACTAGTTATGCTTCCTTTGGTAGAACACCATTGCTGTTTCAAGAGTAGATTTGGTCGACATTGTAGAATTAATACCAAAAATTAGAAATGTTTTTAAACAGCAATGATAAAATCGAAAGAAATTGGTTTAATTAACTAACAAGTTTATTTTAATATTTTTATATTTTTTAATATTTTTATTCGAAATAAAATTAAAATAGCATTAGGCCTACCCTATTTCAAATGAACTAGTTTTAAGCAGGAACTATGTTTTTTTTCTTCTCCCACGATAGGTAGCGACAAATTAAGTTATAGTAAATATATGGCAGAAGTATACTCGAATAATTATCGATGTAATATATACCTACGACAACGACGAAAGGAACATGTTATTTTATTTAAATTATGTGTTGTAATTTAAATAAGCGAATGTAGAATAATTCAAAGCAGAGTTTTTTTTAGTTTTGGTATGTTACGACGAAAATTTAATCAACCAAAAAAGCCTTCAGTGCATTGATCATTCAGCAAGATCTCCCTCTACGACGAAAAAAAGCTCCTATGAGCTTTGAGCGAATGATATGTGGGCGAAATCGGGATCTATGCACTAAAATCAGTCTGATTTTAATTTTAGGTATTCTGCAACCAAATGCAAGAAGCGAGCGAGAGTACGAGTAAACGAGCAGAACGAGGTGTGGTGATGGCGGGGGCGGCAAAAACTAGTTTAGAGCGAAAGCTTCTAATGGATCGTAAGTATACTCTTTGTGAATTGTTTATAATTCTTTCTACCGATAACACTATGCTATAAGCGGATATTGACGATCGATAGACAATTTGCATGAAGAGAGTAGTATAAATAGGTACCTTCTACTCCACAAACTCGGAACGGCACATCCCAATTAGGATGCATTCCCAAGTTTCTAGTTTGATTCTAATTGGGAATATGTGTCAGTGGTTGAAACTCTAGCATCATTTGTATTTCTATTTGAACATTGGTTGTGGGATTGGATTTTCAAAGTATTTCTAGTCCAAAAATTAAATTTTTGTTGGAATATTAGTTTTTTGGTTGGGTAGCTCCTACTTCACCCAGTTTGAATTTTATTGGGAATAATTGTCAGTGGTTGGATTTCTAGCACCATTTGTATTTTTTTTTTTCATTTTAACGTTGGCTGTGAGATTGGATTTTCAGTGATAAATGTTTTTGGGATATACTTTTATAGTTGGATTTCTTTGAGTTGTGCTTGGTACCGGTTGTATTTCTAGTTCAAAAATTAAATTCTTGTTGGAATATTGCTTATTTGATTGGGTAGCTCCTACTCCATCCAATTCAAAATCTATGTCACTTCTACTCCTCCCAATACAGAATTGATGTGTGCACTGATGGTTGAGTAAGTAAGTAAGTTCTGCACCAAACCTTGCACCAGCACGGCACCCAATACATATTTAGCTGGGTAATTTCTGGCACTGTATTACCCGTGGAATGATGGTAAGTGCATTGGACTGTGGCACTTGATATTGGGTAGTCGGGATGGGGTTTTAAGCCTTGGCCGGCTTACATACTTGTTTAATAGTATTAGAGTTTAGTTTTAAGTAGAATAGACATGGTGGCACGAAAAGAAATAGAAAAAAAAATACAAAAAATACAAAAAAAAAAAAAAAAAGAACAATAAACTAAAAAAAAAAACATAGATTAAAAAAAAATAGACAATAAAATATGAAAAACAAAAATGTTAGATAGTTAGATTTGCTGCTGTGGTTGTTCTAGTTTTAAGTAGTTTATAGGTAGAATAGGTAGTTTTAGTTAGTTTTAAGTTTTATATAAGGACCTTATTTTAAGTAGTTTGTAAGCAAAAGTAAAAAAGGATATTGATATTCGTTTTTTTTTTCTCAAACTTTTCTAATAAATACAAAAATAAATAAAATTTAAATAGAAGTAAAATAGATCTTAAGGCCGAAAGGCATTAGTAATTAGTGTTATAGTTTAGCTTAGAGTGTCCGTATGGGACCATTAAGTTAGTAGTAAGTTATGGATAATTAGGCTAGTTTTATGAATTTTTGTCTAGCGTTAAGATAGGTTTAAGATTGAACTAATAAAAATGAATTAAAAAAAAAAAAAAAGTGCATTGGACTGTCATGCGAGAGGTCTTCGGTTCGATCCCTGCCTGTGCCACCTAAAGTTTAATTCATTTGTACTGTAGGTCCCTTCCATCCCTGAAAACAGTACTACTACACATTCCTGTGTACTAGTACACAGAGTTGAGAGTTGTATGTCACTAGGCCCTGGTTGTCAACGGACTGTTGCGCCACCTAACTTATTTATTTATTATTAAGGAACATATATTATTAATAAGTAAAAATAGAGCAAATTTTGCATTAAAATATAATATAAAAAATGATTGTCTTAAATATATAGATGAAAATGATAAAAATATTTGTATATGCAAAGAACTGGTCTTAGAAAGATCTATAAAAAATGAAAATAACATATAATTTTTCCATTAAAAAAAAGGGAGGTTTTTTTGCCGGACCCTTTATATGGTTTTAGCAAATTTTTCGAAAGTTTTATGATCTTCCCATTAGTTTTCACAAAAACATTTGAATCAGTTACTTTAGTAATCACAAATGGTCCTACAAATGTAAGATTTTTGACTAATACCTTTTTCCCTACCTTATATTATTGTTGTCTGTTTATTTTACGGTCGTAATTTTCTTTCGATTTAATTTTTGACAACACTAAATTTTCTTTTACTTTGTTTTCTATGGAGACAATGTGTTCATGTACATTTTGAACATAATCTTGTACGGTTGTTAAGTTCAAAGTATCTATATCATTCGGTCTATTAGCTTGTCTTCCAAACATAACCTCATTTGGACTATAACCTCGTGTCAAGTGTATTATTGTATTATAACAAAAACTTGCAAATTTAAGTGCTTCATCCCAGTTTTATTTCGAAGTTATCTGTATTTAGATATTCCTTCAGTCTTCCATGAATTATTTCAACCGATCTATTTGATTGGGGATGGGCTACACTAGTAGTTATGTGTTTGATATTAAATATTTTTGCTAAATTCTTCATGCATTGCAGAATTCAGCTCCATTGTCCTTCAAAATAATTTTAAGTATGCCTAAATTTGTAATGCAATCATTTATAAAAGCTTCACACTTAAGCATATTTATCTTTAATTGGAATAGACCTTACAAATTTAGACAAACTGTTTAGCGCAAAAACAATTTTCTTTTTTCGAAATTGGATATAGGCCTATCAGATCCAAATTAACTTGTTGTATACTGTACGATGCATTGGATACCATACACTCAAAAAAATATCCTGGTTCTATTTATCAGATTTCTTGTTAGATTTTATCGGAAGAACTGATAACGAGATTCTCCTAGGTCGTCTGGTAGAATATATCAGTCTCCCCTGGTAGCCCGTACCAGGAAAAATAATATTCCCTCCGACAGAATATTATCAGAATTTCTGATAAGATGTACCAGTTGCCTAACAGGAAAAGATAATCATTTTTCTGGTATTTGCTACCAGCATACTGGTAGTATTTACCAGAAATAATATTTTTCCTGGAAGATTGTACCTGTATTCTGGTACAATTAACCAAGCCTCTGGGTACTTTTCCTGGTACCTGCTACCAGCATAATGGTAGCATTTACCAGAAATATTATTTTTCCTGGAAGATTGTACCTGTATTCTGGTACAATTTATCAGACATTCGGGTCCTTTTCCTGGTACCTGCTACCAGCATACTGGTAGTATTTAACAGATAAATTATTTTTTCCCGGTATAATGTAACTGTATTCTGGTACAATTTATCGGGCCTTCTGGTACTTTTCATGATACTTGCTAATAGCATACTGGTATATTTAAAAAAAATTTGTTCTGGTAGAATCTACCTGTATTCTAGTACAATTTACCAGGCCTTCGAGTACTTTTCCTGGTACTTGCTACCAGCATACTGGTAGAACGACCTGTAGTCTGGTATAATTTACCTGGCCTTCGGGTAATTTTCCTTGTACCTGCTATTAAATAAATGCTATTTATTTTTCCTAACCATTTACTGGAAACTTAACAAACATCTGAAAAAAACACAAAAGACCATACGAACTTGAGAAGAAGACACCCCAGAAATTGATCTTATAATAAATAAAGTATTATTAATTTATTTGAGAATATGACTTTTTATTAAAAATACCTAAACTTAAAAAATTACAATCAGTTTAACTTTTATTGTTTCTTTATGACTTTAATAGATTTTGTGCCTTTAGATTTGTTGCTGATTCATCGATTTTGTAAAAATAGGTATCAACAAATTCCCAAAACTGTTGACATGATTTTGGATACGCTATAATTAGCGTGAAAAATATTTTAATACAAATGTTGAGTGCCCGGTCGAAGGTAAATACCCTATAGTGCGTGTTGTCGAAATCTGTCATACTTCTGTTCGTTGAAAGCGTTGCTAAAAATAACATTTGACTACTTTTGGCATACAAATTCTATTATTTTTATGGAAAGTTTCGCTTAAAACAGAAAAAATAATGCAGAAAGCATAGGCGTGCCCTAGAACTGTTTTGACAGATTAACAACTAGGTGAGAATTTTCACAACTCAACAAAATGTAAACAAAACAAAATTTATTCCCAGTAATGCAAATGAAGGTAAAATTATTTAAATCCAAAATATTAATTTGTTATTTAAATGAAATATGTATGTATATAATGAATTTGCACTTAATTTACTCCTCAAATAAAGAAGAAATCATGGAGAATGTTGCAACAGAAGAAGTGGAATTCCCTGAAGGAAGTTAAAATGCCAACATGTCTATTCTGGAGCGAAAAATTATCGGTTCAAGGTTAGTGTGTTCGTCACATTTATTTTTTAAATCAAATTATTTAATATTCTATTGTTTTTTTTAGTAGAAATTACACTTCACGACAAGATTTTGTTCCTAACAATCAAATCGCTCTATTCCGTAACCGGTCTGACATGCTTTATTTGTCGAGAAGGATAAACATGTGGCTATGAAATTGAGGTATCGCTCTATTTGTTGACACTTTTCCTAGCCATAGCTAAGCCAATCAGTTCAAATAAAAGCTGAATAAATAGAAGCATTTGGTAAAAATAAAACAGGTCATGTTTCGCAACCTGTGCAATGAATCTCGAAGATCCCAAGAAGAAGGAGGAAGATGCTAAGAAGTCCGATTTTGAAAAAGACAACTACTATATCAAGAACTGCTACACCACCACAAGTAAGTAAATTTAAGATCTAAAACGATTTGAATTGATTGAATTATTATTTAAATGTTGTTCCATAATATCCAATATCCAAGACATCAGAATTATCGAAAACCAACTGGCCCGATTCCGCCTCTTTTGCCCTAGGACCACTACTTCCAATCTACGAATATTAAGATCCTTATGGCCGCCGGTTTGGGTCCAACATGTGAAGTGATTGTAAAAAAAGTTAAACTCCCAGGCTGGGGTGGTGAATGGAATGATCCTTTGATGCATTTCAAGTTCACTGGTGGTCATGCGCTTTCGTGAGAGAATTGGTAAAAGTCGCCGCGATAGACGTACAAAGCTGTAGCAGTAATTCACTTTATTCCAGTTCAACAAGTTCAAGATCAGATTTAAGTTCTGAATTAACTCGATCTCCAAGTCCAGAGCACAGACGTCGCTACAATAGCAGTTCTACAAAAGTCCATCTCCTAAACGACATTTTCGAAGTGGTGGTTGTCTTAAAACACACAATCCCAGGAGTCCTCTAAACAAGTTGAATTTTAATTTTATTGTGGTTATTATTTTCATTTAAAATGTACTTTTATTTATATTGCTATTGTATCACATATATATCTGAATATATATTATAAACGCTCATAAAGTAACAATTAATAATAACCAAACTACCATCTTTTATTGAAATTTCTTTTCACATGTATGTTCTATATTTTAATACCATTTAATTGATAATTATAACAAA
This sequence comes from Eupeodes corollae, assembly GCF_945859685.1. Lineage (NCBI taxonomy): Eukaryota > Metazoa > Arthropoda > Insecta > Diptera > Syrphidae > Eupeodes > Eupeodes corollae. Next base: position 120,325,566 of record NC_079147.1, read on the forward strand.
AAACGTTTGTCTGCAACTTTTTGTCTCCAACCTAATCATAAGTTTTGTACGTTCATCAGTTGCAAAGCGGCCGCGTGGACAATCCTCACCTTCTCCTATTCCATAAAAAAGAAGAGCCTACAGCCCAACAGAAAGGGAAGAGCTTCCCTAACATCAAAAAAATCTGGAACCGATAACACAAAGGGAAAGCATTGTGTTTAAATTAGTTCCGGTTGAGGTGAGAGATTCTATTTTTAAATTTATCTCTAATTAACTTTTTGCATCTTCAAAATCAAGTCACAGTCAAAAGGAACTACTCCAATAAAATTTGTATAGCTGATAAAGTAGCTAATAAACGTTGGAATCGAACCCTTACAGTATAGGTATACCTACGAGTAAGTATATAAATAAAAACTATTTTTTTGGCTTACATTAGTTAAACTACATTAGTTAAAAGTCCTTAACAATAATATTGTATTCTTTTTCTTTTGATAAAGAATTATTTTAATCATTAAATACATAGACTTCTTGGTTTGTTAATCATGATTATTTATTAAAATAAAATTAAATTAATAAAAATATGTTTTAAAATTCTATTCGGCACTCAACCTTAAAATTACTGACACAATATACATACTATAATTATAATTAATAAACCATAGGGACCTTAAAACGTCGAGAAATGTAAAAATTTTCAATTCGACAAATCGGACCCATTACAATAATCAAAAAGAAACACGTTCTTTTCATACAGTTATGTCAAGGAAACATACAAATCTACAGGAAGACACTTATTTGAACAGAAAACAGTACATATTTTATTTTTGCTGCACAAAATGTACTTGTCCATTTTTGAGGAAGTTATCTTTTTGAATAAAACAAATAAGATCAGGGTAGTCATTCCGTAATTTCCAAAACGATAATCGTCAAAACGATTATCATTTACGATATCGTCAATAATTTGCTTCACGTAACTTTATCACTATCGTCTCGTTCAATCGTTTTCAGTATAAGTTCGTTGAGTATACTATACTATGACTGAAATGTCAAATTGAACTCAACGAAAAATAATGCTTGTTCAATAGCTTGAAAATGTTATTAAACTTGGTTTTTCTCTATGAGAAATTTTGAAAATTTGCAAAAAATGTATTGTAAATAAACATGCCCCCTATTTTGTGATGTTTATTGTTATTGTCACCTCTTGTGCTTTCATTTGTTGACGCGGAAGATAAAACTATAATATCAAAATGTTTATCAAATTTCTGATATTTTTGTAAATCAGCTGCAGTAATAAACCCAATTTCGTTCTTTGTCCAAGGGAAGGAAGTGAAGAATTCACTTTATCCACAGGGAACATAACTTAGCTTCAAAAATATTTTTTGTTTCCAAAACTCATTTGGATAAGTGCTTTGTGCAAGAGCGATACTTGAATAGATAGAATGTCCCATTCATCTCTTAATTTTCTTCGTAACCGAATTCATTGTATTTTTAAGAGTTTTTAGTTTGATTTTGTAACAAAACTTAACTACACCGAATTTTTTTGACTTCAATTTGCTTAGTTGTCAATGAAAATTAAAACCAGACGATACCTACTTAGCTATCGTGCAAACGATATCGTTTTGACGATATCACTTTGACGATTATCGTCTTACGTGAAGTGAGACTATCGTCGAAACGATATCGTCAAACGATTATCGTTTTACGGAATGACCCCCCAGTTCTTTTCAAACTAGAAAAAAAAATATTATTTTAATTGTTGACACATTATGTACAATGAGGTACATACATGTACATTGGACATACGTATGTAGGTACGTCATCATCCAATTGACACCAGTCAACAATACTTCATTACGTTTAAAAATATATAAAACAGAAAAATGTATTCGTGGAGATTTACATATCCGATTATAAGAACTCGAGCTACAAAGACAACCTTGTCCTAGCTTTGTTTCTATTTCCAAAGGCAACTGTAAATATTTTTTTTTCTCGTCGTCGACAAGCGATCAACTCTCCTGCACCTATTTTCAACGCATCACCACCATCCTCACCACACCACAAAAAATCAAATAAAACGAGTTTTGTTTTTATTTGCGAAGAATGATCATGGTGTATTATGTGTTACTGTGCATTAGGATTATGAGAGGAAAAGAACATACAAAAATGATTTGAGATTTTAGTTTGCCTTAGTTTTCATTCATAGGAAAGAAGACGAGCAACATAGCTTTCGTGTATACATTTTGTAAATGTGTTGAACTTTTTGAAAAAGCTCTTTTTTTGGTTGATTTCAGTTTCATATATCATTTCTCGCCATAAGGGGAGACATCTGTATAAATTTATTATTTGTGCTATAAGGCTTTTCGAGGCAAGCTTTTTTCAAAAAAAAAATTGTGATGATTTTCCAAAACATCCTTCTTGGTACTATTTCGTACTGTTTATTACGAATTTGTAGTCTTAGGGTAAAACATCATATTGAAAAAATACAAAAATAATTTTGAATAATAGTGTTTATCAGTTTCAGCATGTGTAGCTAAAATCGAAATTCGGATTCGTAATCAGCATTGAAAATAAACTCTTAAACTAACTATTTAAAACCATAGAAGGATTACAATCAAGGTTTTCAAGGTATAGTTAAATGAAGACTCTTAAGGCTGTTGACCACATGAAATCGCCAACACACGATGAACCAAAACATAAGAAGAATAAAAAATAAAAATATTATGTTTCCAATTTTGTTTAATTGAACATATGACTAAATAAAAAAAAATATACAAACTTAATACAGTTTTATGTTTTTATTTATTATTTGCCAAAAATCCAGCACAAATAAAAATTTAAATTGAGTAATTTAATATTTGACTTGAGTAGAGAAAATTTAGGAAAACCATAAAGAAGTGTTTATTGAGAAATATTTAATATTTTTTTTAATTACTCATAAGCTAAGATACATTTTAACATCTAGTTTTCTGTTTTGTTAACAACATAAATAATAGCATTAAATTTTTAAAACAAAAATTATACTAAATTACATACAATTTTGAAAAAAATTATTCACATATGTAAGTATTGTAAGTATTCTTCAAATTTTAAGGTTCAATTTGATTCTTACTTTATTGGACTTCAAGTGATGAATCTATGTATAAAAAAAAATTGAGTAACAACATAGAATAGAAATTTCCAATTAGATTTATCAATTACTAACTTTGGTTTCTCTCATTTAACTTGAACTTCTTTGTCGAATTCCGTTGAATCGTCGCGTTGATTTAGTACAACCGAAGAATCCAACATGTCTAGAATGGCGTTATTTGGACTCTTAACACAACGTGGTTCCTCGGTCAGTGATGTCTGCCTCGATAGATTCCTGTTTGATGAAGTCGATGTTGCTGCAGGCACGGTCGCCTGTAGTTCGATGACATCGTGTTCGCATTGGCTACAACGCAGAGATCGCTTGATCCAAAAACACTTCCTCTGCTTATAGAGGTTATTCACTGTGAATGGTTGATCTTCAGGTTGGGAAAGTTGATGAAGTATCATTTTTCGTAAAACTTTTTTAAATCTGATTGTCGAACATTAAAAGTACTCATCCATGCTTTTATTCTTTCTTGTGCATTCATTGCAAGGAAATCGTGTTGATGACATTGTGCTCGCATTGTCGAAAACGTAGAGATCGCTTGATCCACAAACACTTCCGCTGTGGATAGAAGTTATTCACTGTGACTGATTGATCGGCAGGTTGGTCATGACGCTGCTGATTATATTATATAAAGAAAACTTCCATTTGAGAAGTTGACTTACTGGATTCAACTCGCTGGACGCCGACATCGTCATTAGTTGCCGAGGGACTGATGTGATTCTGTTTGGTCTTTTGGGGATTCTTGTCGGGCCAGCCCATTTGCCTCGGAATGATTGCAACCGTTAAGCCAGTGCAATCCTTAGGAGCAAAATGCGTGGACTCGTTTTAGACTTAATATTTTAACTCATCTAATTTACAGTAAATGTTGGAAATTTTTTGGAGTCAGACTAAGACAATTTTCATTTTAAACGTCTACATTCCTCCAAAAAGTTTGGAGTCTGTTTATAACGATCTATCCTTGGCTTGGCATTAGACTATCTTATAAATTTGTCCAACTCTGACACCAGGTGATTTTAATTTATCACACATTGACTGGATCTGAAGACGAATCCTGCCTTGAAGCCTCTTCTTCTTCCTTACAAATGGAACTATCTCTTCTCGATAAAGTCCTTCTTACTGACTTACAGCAAACAAGCTGTATTAAAAACTCAAAAAATCGAATTCTCGATTTAGTCTTTTCTTCTGAAGCTATTAGTACTCTTGTTCTTAAATCAAGATCAGGAACTACTAATATTGATAAATATCACCCCCCCCCCCTTTTGACATTTTTTTACTTAAGTAATTCCCTTACTGAACACAGCAATTCCTTTGATTGCTTATATAATTTTAATTTCAAAACAGCCAATTGCCAGCAGTTGTCTGAAGATTTCACCATTTCTGGAATTGCTGCTACATTAGTATTTTCTTACATTGACGAAGCAGTTTCAACTTTTATAAGATCCTTAATTATTGTTTTGAAAAAAAATGGACCCATAAAGAAATCAAGATATACAAACTTTAGCCATCCTTAGTACACGAAATAATTGCTTGTTATGTTACTGATATGGGCACCTCTTTTAGAAAGAATCCTAAAAATGTTAGAGTTTTGTAAACTCAAAGAAAAAATCAGATGCCTTTCCAGTTAACTTCAATTACATGAACCTTTCATTAGATAAAATTGTTGATATCTGTAACGCTTTCGCAACAAATTTGTGTGAATTGTTTGTTAATAGGCCTGAACAAGTTGATGAAGTTTTTTTCATAATCTTCACTTCTTTTCTCAAACTATCTGTACTCACATACCTGTGCTACAGAGTACCATCGTTGATCTTTTATCTGCGTTAAATGATGACTGCTCAGCCGGTCCCGATGGTATTCCCCCGATAGTACTAAAAAAGTGTAGCAATGCTTTAGTTGAACCCCTCACGTTCTTATTCAAACTCTCTCTAAAAACAGGCAAATTTCCCAGCATATGGAAGAAGTCATTTCTAACACCAATTTTCAAGAAAGGTAACAAGGCGGATATAACAAACTACAGGCCCATTGCAAAGCTTTCTTGCATTCCCAAATTGTTTGAACAAGTTTTTTGTGAAAGTGTAGCATTTTTTAGTAAAAATATCATTTTTGGACAGCAACATGGTTTTGTGAAAAAAAGATCAAACGTTACTAATCTCCTCACATTCTCAAACATATGTTCAAACTATTTAGAACAAGGTTTTGACGTTGACTGTGTATATACACTGAATTTTCTAAAGCTTTTGACCAACTTAGCCACGGAATTATTTTATTTAAACTTAAGGCTCTTGGTTTTCCACCATTTTTCTTAGCTTGGATTAAATCACACCTTGAAAACATATCCTATGAGGTAAAATTTAAATTGAAAAGTTGTCATTTTGAACCTTTTGTTGCTTAATCTGGTGTTCCCCAGGGAAGCCATCTTGGCCCTTTTCTGTTGATCCTGTCTATTAACGATGTATCGTCATTCATTTCAAGATTTAGGTGATCATGTAACTGTGGTGCGAGCAGCGGTATAAAAATCACCGAAACACAATCAGACCATTCAACGGACCAGTGGGCAATAGTGAAGAGAAAGAGGCAATCTCCCAATTTGGTGAAGCGAACCAATCCAGCTAAGCGGAACCCAGATAAAAAAAATTGAAGAAAAAACGAAAGGTGTGACGTCAGAACACGAAACATCAGAGAGTGACGACTCTGGGAGCCCATATTACGTCTAAGAAGGTGGAGAAGGGCAGTTTAGGTTTCCGAAATATGGGAACAAGATCCTTTCGGAGCCAGAACCGCCAACAAATAAATCGTTATAGGGGAAAAGAGGCACTGCAAACTAAATAGGCCGCCATCAGTAAATTGGAAGACAACCTGAAAAAACTAAAGGAGGAAATGGAGCCATTCCTCAGCCAACTTAAGCTAAAGCAGGAAGGGCGCCGGCAGCAAGAGGCAGCGCAACTTGAACTGCAACAAAAACAACATCAGCAAAAACAACAGCAACAACAACCACAGCAACAAAAACAACCACAATCCAAGCCCGCTCCCAAAAACACAGGCGTGGAACAAAGATGAAGTTACAAATTTCATATTTCAGAACAATACATTTATTTAAAAATTACATGAGAGGTATAATTTATAAAATAAAAACGTGATTCAATAAATAAAAGAAGAGTAGAGGCTGGTCACATTCAATTAATGAAAATCACAGCAAAACCACACACACACATGCGATCACACTGGATCGCCTTTAAAAATCTATTATGAAAAAAGACCTCATTTATGCATCATACGATCGAAGGTGTATGTGTTGGTGTTGGGAAAACCGATTGTGTATCTTTCTAACCTTAGGTATGTCAGGTAAGGATTAAAATGGATACATTCGACCAGTTTTCACTTATAATAATTTGTTGTTTTGTTTTATGGTTCATTTTTAATTGTATTAGTAGAGTGTCCCTACTCATTATTAGATATACTCTGGCTGAGCCTACAATTAACTCTGTTCTAAAACCGGTTTCACTCTCATCAATAAATGATTTTCCTATGCTCCCACTCCCGCACAAACGTCGTGTGTTGATGTTCCGAATAAAAGCTGAGTGAACTCAAGCTCGCATATGCCCAACTCTTCTCCCACTCATGTCGCGTGGGATTCTCACTCATCACTTACTCAACACTCTACTCCAACTGTCAATGCAACCACAACTAGCAACATGGGTGACAACAACAATGTTGATACGAATCTCAATCTGCTCTCTGTTTTATATTCAAAATCAAATGCTAAGTAATATGACAGATACACACATAAAAAATTCCAATTTCAAATATTTTCGGTTGGTTAGTTAGTTAGTTAGTTGATCAAATGGGTGGTCGGGTTGCAATTTTTGTACGGAAGTCAATTCGACATTCAATTTTACCAATAATTCCGACACGAGTTGTTGAAAGTATTGGTATCGAAATTATGCTTAAAAACCAAACATCAATACAAATTTTGTCTGTGTACTTTCCTGGTAGAACTTCTTCTGACCTCAAAAGAAAATGGTTAACACAAGATTTAAAAAAGCTTTTTACAATTAGCGGTTTTGATAGGCGGTGACTTCAACTGTCGCCATAGAGACTGGGGATGTTTAAGAGCTAACGCTTGGGGAAATATCTTAGCAAGTCTGCCCTTGTCAATTCCAATTAATATTTCTTACCCTCCTTGTCCAACATTATTATCCTTCAGGTTCACGTGGTAGTCATTTCGTTCTCAACTTGTTTGTGTCAATTGTACCATGTTTTATATGCCAACCTCTCAGCTCTCAGCTCTGACCATAATCCTGTTTTTTGTGACCTTTTATGGTCGGGTGAAAAAAATGTGCAATACTTTCAAGATTAAAAAAAAGCAAACTGGTTTTGCTTTAGAAGAAAAATCAATAAAAAATCCAAAGTAATCCTACACAGCTCGAAAATGTTAACTGCAAAGATGATTTGGATCTTCTGATTCATAACTTTACAGAAAACATAAACTCCCCAATAGATGAAAGTGTGCCTAAAAGAGTAAAGAGAGAAACTTTACATACAAAATTACCATCTAACACACTAAACCTTATTAAATTGAAAAATCTCCATCAAAAAAATTGGCAACGTTATCGTCAACCCTTCTCTAGAAGAATGGTTTCTTATTTCAGTAAGATGATATCAAATGAGCTAATGAAACATCTCAACCATGAATGGAATAAAAAGCTTAGTTTTCTAGATAAAAACGATAAACCATTTTGGAATATCATTAAAATTGTTAAAAATAAAAATAGAACTCTTCCTTTTCTAAAGGACTCGACGTCAATATACTTCACCGACAATGAGAAGGCTGAAGAACTTGCAAGGAATTTTTCAAAAAACCATTTGGTTTCATAAAACTTAGGTGACAGAGAGACAAATGATATCGTCAAAGTTCAAATTCAAAATATAAATGCTCTAAACGTGACAACACCATCAAATGCGGAAAGCCAGAGGCTAAGATGGTATAAAAAATGTTTAGTTGAAAACTCCTATCAAAGAACGGAATTATGTACTTAACATTTATAATCAATTCATGTCCGAAACTGGAATTTAGGAAAAAGACAAAAGTTGTGCCTATTTTGAAAGCTGGTAAGTCTCCAGATGTTTCTTTAAGCTACAGACCCATAAGCTTACTAAGCAGCATAAGTAAAATATATGAAAAAGTCATAAAAGATCAAATTTCAAAGTTTGTTTCAAATTCAAATCTCCTTCCTGACGAGCAATTTGGTTTTAGAAGTTGTCACAGCACATCCCATTAAATAGAAAGAATTTGTAACCATGTTAAACAACATCGTTTACATGGACAGTCAAAAGGAATGATAGTGTTAGATATAGAAAAAGCTCTCGATTCTGTATGGCACGATGGACTTGTATACAAAATGATTAATTTTAAATTTCCAGTGTACTTGTGTAAGATCGTTCAAAGGTTCCTTTCTGGAAGATGTTCTCAAGTGCATGTTAATAGTGATATTTCAAATTCAGGTTTTTACTGTTTGGAGTGCCAAAATGATATGTCCTTGGACCATCTCTATACAACATATATACTTCTGATTACCCAGTGCTTCATTTTTGCAAATCAGCATTATTTGCTGATGACACCGCAATTTTTTTCTTCGCATGAATTTTCTCTCAATATTGAGAAAAATCTAAAAAATGCGATTCAAATTTAGAAATATATTATAGCAAATGGAAGATTAAACTCAATGCTGGAAAAATGCAAGCCATCTTTTTCTCCCGAAAAAGAAAATCTTGCTTCCTTCCCAGCAGCCAAATCCATATTATTGAAAATATAATCGACTGGAATTAGACTGTAAAATATCTTGGAGTACATCTAGATACCAAACTTAGCTATAGAATGCATATTAACAACACGTTGATGTAATTTTTTTATCTATTATTTATTTGTTTATTTATCTATTAATTTATTTATTTATTTATTTATGTATTTATTTATTCATTCATTTATTTATTTATTTATTTATTTATGTATTTATTTATTCATTCATTTATTTATTTATGTATTTATTAATTTCTTTGTCTATTAAATTTATTTATTGATTTTCATTCACGTAATTTATTTGTTTATTTGCTGTATATTTCCTTATTGTTTTATTAATATCTTTAAGTTATTTATTGTTTGTATTTTTTATTATTTATTTACTATTTATTCACTTGTTATTTATTTAACTAGTATTACATTGTTATTGTTTTTATATAATAATAATAATATGTAAATTTGAGCTATAAACTCTTTAATTATCATGTATACATATACATATATATTATTTTATTAATTGAACTCTTTTTTTCTACACTATATGGAGGTCAATCGTGTTTTCCTTCTTTTAAAAAATTAATTTATTATTTGGTCTTTTTCTTTGTTAGATAATGTTTCAGTAGTAAGAAAATATATTTCATATCTCTGAATGTAAAACGTGCGGTCATAGGATTTTGAAAAAATTATCACGAAATAATAAAAAAAAATATTTGTCACCTCGAAAATTTAACGAACAAAAAATGATTTTATCTCCGAAATAAAAAACAGTAAATATTTTCTAAACTCAAACTAGTATAAAAACATACAAAATTAAAATCTTCCTAAAAACAGTATACGCAAAATTGGTATGTTCGGATTTCGATATCTGGCGAATAAATTATGTTTTTGTCTTTAAAATAATTTAATTCTTAGTTAAATTTGTTGTTAACTTCAGATGTTGTTCGTAGACAAATCCAATCTGTTTTTGTTTATATAAGAAATAAAAGGTTTCCAGAAATGCTACTAAAATTGGTTTTCGACTAAAAATATCGGTAACTAAAATAGATTTTAAAATCAAATTTTAATTTTACGAAAATATCGTTGGTAGTTAAATTTTTTTAAATAATTGAACTGACACCTTTTTAAAAAAAAAATAAGAAACCTACAATCCTTTTTAAAAAAGCAAATGTCAGGTTGGGAAGTTATCAGTGTGGGTCGCATCCCAGCCGCAGTTCCAACAAAATCTACCTCATGTTCGCAGAAACACGGGGTAATTTCAGTGAAAATAATATTATTCCAGTTAATGCTATGGCAAAGAAGCTAGCTTTCAACTTGAATGACCTTCCTGAATATACTCAAAGGAAACATACCAGGAGATGAACAAATTTCATACATGCATATGTATCGTAAAATAAGCTTCTGACAACCCTAAGCACAGACTTTGCTCACTTACAATTCAGAACAATTACATACACACTTTTAAAGTCATTATATCCTTTTTTATCCGGCAGAAGTTTTTGTCTTGATGTAATAAAACCAATGGCGGATCCAGAGGGGGGGGGGTCGTAGGGGTCATTACCCACCCGCCATGGGAGATAGGTTGTTTGTTTTTTTTTTTGGAGGAATTCCCTTCAATTTCCTTCAAGTTACAAAAAGTACAACTTTCAACTGAGGGCTGGCCAAGAACATAATATGAATCTGACATTCAGCCCTATTCTAAAAACTTAGCACAAATTCATCAAATTTTGACCAATGGACGATCCAGAGGGGGGTCATATGAGCCATAAAGCTTATGCAGTAAGTTGTGTAATCAAAGATTTGTTAGAAATTTAACAACATTCACCAAAAAGTGGTTTGTTGTCAAAAACATTTCAAATCCTTGTAACTTGAGTAATGCTTTAAATTATTTTCAAAATTTTTTTTCCAAGAAAAAGAGTAAAGAATCAGGTTTTTTAAGAAATAACCTTGAATAAGAGATCTTCAATTTGTTATTAAGTTCCCTTTAAATTAAAGAAACTAGCGTTCAATTCCATTTTATTTTTTGTATGCAGATAAATAGTGGACATTGAAGTGATTTTTACTTGCGACACATAGAAACTATGTATACGGCAAGTATTGCATTCGTAAAAAAATTCGAATCAAACATGACATTACGATGTTAGAAAAGTTAAAAAAAGTGGGTCCCCCAATTCATCCGTCTGTCTGTCCTGGCACCTAAAGCATAAACCACTGTGCCGATTGAAACTAAGCCGATTAGCTTAAGGCTTTTTTTTCATGTTTTAATACTAAAAGTAACATCTGTCCCCATACAATTTTTTTAAGTGTAAATTCGAAAATTCTTTTTTTTGTCAGAAATGAACCCATAGATTTTTTAGAACTATCCCTATTTTTTTTTATAATTCGGCCTGTTTTTACAAGAAAAAAATATTTTGGTATTGCTCCAGAAGAGTACCCCTCATAAAGCCGTTGTTTTGTTTTCAAATTTTCCCAAACTTAATCAGATTTCAATTATCTTGTCTTTCAATGCAAGAAATTTACATTTTTAAGAAATTTTTTTGTTTGCAGGTATTGCAGGGGGCAATATATTTATTTTAAAATTGATTTTCTGTTGAATAAAATTTTTAAGGTAGTAGCAAACTAAAGAAATCTACATTTTGAAGGGAAAAACTTCGTAAAAAAACGAAAATTCTTGATATCAGATTCATTCTCATTTTCTGATTTTTGGAATGGCAACAAAAAAGAATATATTTTGTTTTGGAAGAAAGCAAAGTTTCAAAACAATTTCATACATTTCTTCATGCAAGCAATAAAACCCTTTAAACTATTGTTTTTTTTTGGTTTGTTCTTAAATATGACATATTTAGAAAACTGTAAGAATCTTGGAATGCTTTCATATGAAAAAAGTCTACTAAATTAAATAGTTAGACTATACCTTGCGTTCTAAAATAATTTAATAACTAAAGTTGTCACTTTAGCCCTTGAAACGTGTACATTTAAGGTTAAGATGTCTTTATATTAAGTGCGTGACCCCCCTGATTAAAAATCTGGATCCGACCTTGAATATAACTGTATACCACAAGGCTCTCCCTATGTTTATAATGTAAACTGCACTTAAAACTTAGCTCGTAAAACGAAAACACAATTTTGATTTTGTACTTATGGAAAAAACTATTTTCTTTTATTTCGCGTTAACAACGTAATCTGGTTATATAACATAAGAAAGTATATCAGTACTTTTCTTGAAGTTTTAACTGAAATTTAGAGTATTTAAAGGTTTGAATTTTATATGAATCCCAAAATTTGTTTTTCTTAGAAACCTTTATTTTCAGTACGACTATTTTGTCGTGGATAGCAATATCGGATAATAAATACCTTTTCAGTAATAATTAATTTGGGTACACATTTTTAATAACAAGTTAACATATCTGACTCGACCACATAATAAAATTGCAACACTTTTATAATAGGAGCAAACACCCCAAACCATGAAGACCACACAGCGATCAACAACGAACATCGCTGACGCTACAGAAAGATAAGGATCCCACGGTACCCAATACCCAACCCAGACTCATTGCAAGATGAATAATACCAAGAAGGAGAATGAGTGAAGAAATTAACGGCAGTCTACCATCGAAACTCTAAGTACTTTTAATTAAATAAACTTTTAAAAAAGTAAAATTTGAGAGTAATAAAATTTATTTAACATAATGATTTATAAGTTCTGATATTGTTATCTATTTAGTATAGGTACAACTAAAATAAGTTTTGTTTCTATTAAAGTGTTTTGCTTTTCAGCTATATTTTTTTCTACTCAATAGAGTACGCGATTAACGACGGGGGGTTCAACTAGTATGTCATAAAAACAGCTCATTAGCTTTTCTCTAAAAATAATATATTCTGTTCTTGCCAGCATTTCTTTAAATGCGAAGAACGTTATAAAAATAAAAAAAGGAACCCAGACAGAACGTTCGCCAGAAAATTTTGATAATTTTTCGTAGGCAAATAAAACCGAATATGTTAGGAAGAATATGTTGGTTTTTAATGTATTTTTTCCTGGATCTATTTCCGAGGGTCTCATATTACTATCGTTATCAGTCTGCTTACTCGTAAATTAAAACTGAAGACAAATTCTAAACAAATTACTGTTTTGCGTGAAAATATTTTTGTATTTTTATTTTTATTGTGGAGAGATCTTGAATTTAAAGAAAAATGTGCTTTTAAGAACATTATATCTGTAAAAATAAAATAAAAACAAATAAAGGTAAACAAATAAGTTGGAAATAAACTTTTGTGTCACACTCACAAATTACATGTTTCAGAATCTCTTCAAATCCCAACAGGTTCAAAGCTTTTATCTATATAAAACGTTCATTGTTTTTCAATTAGCCAGTAGTTTAATGAATGTGTTTTGCTATGTTTGGAAGATTTATATTCGTCAAATGCGTGTTTAAATATCAGTCCTAGAGCATCAAAAGCAAAAAGTAGATTTCCTTAATTTTTTTAAGATCTTAAAAGTTTTTGTAATTTATAGAAAAACAATTTTTAAAGAAAAAAACACTTTTAGAAAGTGTTATGTGTGTCAAAATAAAAGACGAAGACGAGTTTCAGGAAGACGAGTTTCAGGAAGACGAGTTTCAGGAATTTAAAGGCAATTTAGTATCAAATTGGCTATCTTTTATTCAAAGTTTCTTCTTCAGAACCTGAATATTAGCTCTTTCTCTCATAAAATATCTTATGAAAATAATTTAAAGCATTACTTACTAAAATGTTTTCCAATTATAAATTGTGTGAAAACAAAGATTTTAGTTTTTTTTGACAGCAAACTGCTTTTCGGTGAACATCGTTAAATTACTAACAAATATTAATATGAAAGCGTTACTTCTAGAACTAAACTGTTTACCCTTGAGCCATACATTTGATCCCCCACTGAATGGTTTATATAAGTCAAAAATTTATGAATTTGTGCTGGTCCTCAGTTTAAAGTAGTATTTTAAACATCAAAGTTTAAAGTCATATCCATTAACGTAGTAGAATTGCAAGGGAAAATTAATAAATAAATAAATTGAGTGGCGCAACAGTCCGTTTGAGAACTATGGTCTAGTGACTGACAACTCTCAACCGTTCCTGTGTGCGAGTACTGTTGTCAGGGATGGAAGGGACCTACAGTTTTAAGCCGAATCCGAACTGCAAATTTAAGAAAGCACTTTTCATGACAAGAATTACTCTTAGAATTTGTCAATGCCTCGCAAGAGACAGTACACTCAGAGAAATAATTTTTTTATTTTCGTTTGTCGCTAAAGAATATCGTTTGAATTGAATGAAAATCGTTTGCAGGAAAGTTAAAATGTTTGCTGCAAAAGAATTTCATTGGTCACAAATGAATTTCATTTGATCCAAATTATAATTCGATAATAGCAAACATATTGCAAAACAACCCATTCGTTTGAAGCTTATTGTTGGTGAGTTCATTGCGGCGAACGTATACATTTCCCACATCTAAACAACTTGTTGTTTGCTATCAACTGTTTTTGTTTACAGCAAACGAATGAATAGTTTGCAAAGAACCTTTCAGATTGTTGTTTGTTGCAAAAATGTTCGCTTTTAATGTAAATGTACAGATCAATTACAACAAATGAATGAAGACTTTGTGATTAAGATTTGGAGAGAGCAAGGGAATATATTTTTTTGCAAACGAATAAATGATTGCTGGTAATTCTTTTTCTATTAAAATGGGAAAAATGATTTCAAGTTTGAGACAAACACGTTAAGCAGTTAAGACAAATAAATTATTATGGATTTGAGTTTCTGCAGAAGAAATTGCAAAAATAATTTATTTTTAATTTTGAACTGAAATCGTGTAATAATAATTTTTGCAAAAATTATTTAAAATAAAAATAAGCATTGCAATTCAATGTGAGAATTCATAATTTTTTTTCAAATAGAAATTGTCTTGTTTAAAATGGTAATTTTTATAAGTGGCTAGGTACTTAATTTATTTTGAAAAGATACATAATGATATTAAATGATAAAATAGAAAAGTTGTGTTCAACAGAGGAAAAGCATTTATATAAATATATGTACATATCGCACCTCCGGTGCAATAATGACGTAAATGCAATTTTCTTAAATGTTCAGGAATCACAGTTAAAGTTTGCTTGCTTATTGAAAATACTATATCGCCCTAAAATAGGCCTACAGAATCGACTTCAAGAGTCCTAAAAATAGCTGACTATTCAGTGAGTTAGAGTTTATATTCTTACCTTTTATATCTTTCACCTGTTTCTTTTTTGAGCTTGTGAAGGGTTTGAACTATTGTGGAGCCCAAGGTACATTACGACTTTGTTGCTCCGAAAAATTTTATAGTTTAAACTTTTGTGTCAAACAAAAAAGTGGCCTCTTTTGGGCACTAGCAAAGATACAATCACGTCAATTTTACCACCGATAAAACTTGACATTTGGAACATTATGGCGCTCTTAACTCAATTTCAGAAAAAATTGCAATTGCGTCGATATTGCACCGGAGGTGCGATATGTAGATATGTTTCTCTTGTTTCTTCTATGATTATAATAAATACAAATATACCCATGTATGTAAATATGTACATATATATATTTTTATAGTAATCAAACACTTAAAAATTACTTTCAAATTTACAAGTAATATCTGCATACCTACCAAGGTTTCCTACGGGCTCAAAAAACACCCTCCACCTCTAATGTACCCATAATGCAAAACATAACATACCATCTTACGAAAATAAACTTTCAGCATTCTTAAAAGCAGAAATCAGCCATATTATATTTTGCTTCTGCCCATCAGTTTTCTCAAAAGCAAAAACAAAGTTAACTTAACTCACCCAAGTAACAGTAAATCGTCATCGCCGTCGTCGGATGGGTACACACACACACGTCGTCGTTACTGTTTACCGTTCAACCGCAATTTTGGTAAGCAACGAAAGAAGCTAACAAACAACGCATATGCATGCAATAATTGAAATTATTTTGGGAGGGAAACCTTTATGATGGCTTCTTATCTTCGTATGAAAAACAGTGATGCTACATAGGTAAGTATTTAAAAACAATAAACAAATCCCACTTTATAAGTCGTAGGCACATACTATATGCGCAAGCAGAATTGGTTCAACAAAAACAAAGAACTGATTTTGATAAAAAATTTATCCCGACTGATTATTACAACTGACAAAAATAGTACAAATAACGGGTTAAATTTTGATCATGATAAGAGTTATTGAAGAGATTTTGCTGTAAAATGTATCAAAAACAAATTGAATTACATTGTTTCAGATCAAAAAGGTTGCTGTTTGAACCATATTTTATGTTACAATTTATCAATTACATTACCTATGCTTACAAAGAAAATTAGAATATCGTTCAACTTGTTTATTTTTGTCGATGTATCATCACTGTTTTATCATTTCTTTCTCGTGCAACCAAATAGAATTAAGTGTTACCTACCTTAGAGCTTAGAAGCAATTTGATCAATATAAGATTTTGCAAAAAAGTGACCTTGCTTGGTTTTTATTATTTAATTAGGTAATACATTTTTCTGATTTTACAAGTTAGGACCAGAATATTTGTATTCATTGTCCACTAACACTGTTCAATGAACTATTTTACAAGTTCAACAAAAACGGTTCTGTGTTAAAGAATTAATGCAAATTGATAACTAGGAAAACCAGCTTGTTACTGCATTTAAAATCTAATCCTTTTGATAGGATGTCAAAGATAAAAATTCCTCCTAATCCTAATTATATATAAATATAACAAAAATATAACATTTTAAGATCTAAAAAAAGACTTGGAGTAATAGTTTATTTTTTGCTTTGATCGGAAATCTACAAAATAGAACGTATATCTTCTAAGAAAAGATATAGTTCTTTAGTATAAATTTCTTGGAATTTGTTTTTATTGATCAAGGTATTAAGTTCATTTATAATAATTATCATTTTCGTCATTCGTTAAAGTTCTAAATGAACTTAGAACTGTGGAATAGTAATGGTTTTCTATATAATTTTTGATCATATGGAGTGTAAAACTGCAATAATTGTTACAGAGGGCAACACTGAATTATAACCAAAAGACAGTAATATAAGTATATCGCGCATGCATACAATGCGTTTCATTCGCGCCAAAAAGGTAAGTCCGCACTAGTATTCTAAAGATTTCATGTACGGAAAAGGACTTTTTGAATAGAATTCTTTTGAGGATAATGCAAAAACTAATTATGTGTATAAATATGAATAAATAATGAAAAATTGATTTATGATTCAAATATAAATCAAAATGACACACCATGTTGTATGGTATTAAACAATTATGCCAAAATTATAAAATTGGTTTTACATTCTTGATTTTTTTATTTCATAAATCTCAAATTTAGTCGGAAAACCATATGAGTCAGCCGAAGAAATTTGTTCCTTTTGTGTGGTTTTCTTGTCAACCAAAAATCCTTTCCGATTTAAGAAATGTATTCCAATACAACTAATTAAATTCCGAATCAATTTTAAATAATATTGAAGCAATACCTTACAATGAAAATGAATCTCGATTTTTGTTAGAATAGACCTCCAAATTGAAAACAACCGCCGCAAATATCTTTTTTGAATAATACGATTTGTAAAACTAAATAAAATAAGTTCTTATGCGATAAAATAACAAACGGACTAAAAAAAACTATATCAAATTGCATGTCACAATTTAATTTCGTCAAAAAGAGTTTGAAAAATATCGAACCATAATTAAAACTACTCATTTTTTATCGTCTGAAAAACTATCTACTGTGTGGACGGGGTGTTATGCCAAAAAAGACCGCGTTCAATTGTATGCCTTACGTTGCTTCTATAGTCGCAGATGCATCGTCCAAGGAATGTAAAATAAGTGTTACCTCTGTTCAGAAATATTGTGAAGAATAAAATTATATTTATTTTATACTTTTTAGAACAGAAATGAAACTTCAATTGTCTTTAACGAGTTTTAAAGTTATTATTAAATACGGCAAAAAATAATTAAGTGTCCATTTATGTCTGATATACATTTTAGTAAATGTGCTAACAAATGGTTTACGAAAAAATAAATGATTTTAGAAATGTGTATTTATAAGATTGTATGGCTAATTTGTTAAAATGCAATTGAAGTTTATAACCAAAAACACTGTCAAGCCTTGATTTGATACAAAATTAAACTATATGTGAATGTAATAATTGGATTTCGTTTTAGTAAGTGTGTACTTTATTTTGTATTTAATTAATACTTTGAGAAAAGTTAAAATATATTCATATGTACTTTTAAAAAAATTTGCAATACAAATATTTTGAATAGGCGTATGTGTGAAAATATTGATTAAGATGTACATTAAATTTCCACACGGCAACACTGCCCATCAGTTTAGAATACTTTTAAAACGGTAAAACCTTTGAGTTGAGTCGTGTCCGTCTGCGCTGAAGCAAATAATTTTCATTTTATGTCTGGCAGTGGTAATGAAAGAGTGAATTTCGGTTTTCAGTGGAATATTATTATTTCAAATTTCATTTTATCAATAAAATAAAATTGTTTTCAGTTGAATATTATTAAGAATATTAAGGAGGTATGCTTATTTTTATTACCGCCGTGTACAAAAGATTATCTTCGGTAGTTCGAATAAAAGGATCATCAAATTCAATAACGTACTCTGAGTTAGTCAAATCTGGTGAGTATTAATTACTTAAATAATCATAATATTCAACACTAAAGGCTATTTTCTATTATCTTAAGTGAAAGATCAATTCGACATCGTTGGAAATATAAAATTTTACGATGCAAAAGCTTCCGCTTATATCGCTGACGAAGACGTCGTTGATTACATAATGCAGTTTAAATCTTCTACAGGCTGGACATTAGGAGTGCTGGACCATAACGTTGATGAAATACCAGGTAAAATTTAGTTTAAGAATTTATGATCGATTTTTCTCCGTACATTTTGACGCCAAGCCGAACTTTCTATGTGTTAGCAGACTTCACAATTTTTTAAGTTTTGTAGGTCCATTTTCGAATGCTCAATCTCTAAATTCTGATTTAAACTCAGGTGGTATTGACTTTTCTATAACTTTTAAGCCAGTTTATTTACTAATTCTTTCGTTCAGAAATTGGAAAATAGCATAAATGTTTTAGATACCTGCGTAATAAAAAATTCCGTCTTATCCGAAATTTCAAAAATATTTACAATAAAACAAAAGCAAAAGTTTCCCAACACTTAAATTGAATAGCGAAGGTATGGATGGCGTATCGTTTTATTCAATATTAGCTATTTAAAATTTTACATTTTTTAATTTAATTTATTAAAATTTAAGGATCCCAAGGAAGTTCTTTGATTATAATTGATAGTGATGAAATAGCACCATCACCATCTGTTGAATCAATAGAGTTTGTAGAGTCTGTAGAAGAGTTAGAAGAGTCTGTTCAAGGACCTAACATCACGATTTTAAATACAGTTCCTCAAGAAGAAACGTCTTTGAAGAATAACATTTCAAGATTTGGTGTACAATCAACTATTGTAACAAAAATCAATCCAGAGGTAAAAATATTGAAATATTATTAATACTTAATCGATTTTCTATTTAAAAAAAGCAAAGGGCTTTTACTTTCCAATTTGAAGTTAAAAATATGTTTTTTTTTTTAAATTATACTATATACTTTTTTTTCTCTTCTCTTATTTATGTAAGTGACAATACATTTAAAAAATAGCTCGTATCGTTTTCGAAAACTAGTTTTTGTTAACATTTACTTAATTTTGTTTAGCAATTAAAAGTGATCTAATTGGGTTTTTAAATAATACATACACATAAACATATACAGTTGATAAAACCAAATTATGTGTTTTATATCTTTATATATATGTATGCATAGTTTGTTTATCTTCTTTTTGGAATATAGGTACTCAAAAAATATAAACACGTAGACTTTATTATCCTGCTTAGACAATTTGAAAAGAATGTCTTTTTTACTAATGCGCAAAAAATTAAGCTTAGTAAGCTTATGATACAGATTGTACTGGAGGATGACTTAAAATTGGAGTAAGAAAAAACCTGTTAACACATAGTAAGGGCAGCTCACTAAAGAATTTCAAAATGAGTCGTATGTCACTTAACTATTAACTCTCAGTTATAATTTTCTTATATCATAGTATACTAAGACGTTTGCTTATTGTCAAACTCCATAAACAAATAATGAGAACCAATGGAACTATTTTTGAGAATCTTCAATATTTTCTTAACTGGGCTTCAATTATATGTGTTAGTAAATAATAAAAAGTAATGATTCTATAGAAAATGTATTTATCAGATTGAATCGCCATGATTTTGCGTATATAGCTTCTGTCATAAACGCAGTTTTTCCTTCCGAGGCAAAAGAAGAATATTACAGCCCTGCGATTAATGGCCAAAAGGCATCCGGAAAGTTATATGACACCTTTGCAAACTATAGAAATTTGCTATCAAGCACCGTGCTTATTAATAGGAGATCGAAAAAATCATCAAGGGATTTAGACTCAACAATAGGTATACACTATTTTTTTTAATTATGTGCCAGGTGGATTTTGAATATTATATAAATATATGTATATAATATTCGTCTGATTAAAAAAAAATTGTCTTTGATCTTCAAAGCTTTTTGATTAGAGCTTGGTGAAACAATGCAAATTTTAGAAATTTAATTTGATATTTAGAGGTTGTTCCTCGGATTTTTATATTTTATATACAAATGTTATGGGACTATTTAAGTTGTTTTGTAATTTAAAAAACCTGTCGTATTTCACTAAGCTCTAACCTAGGTGTACTGAAAATCGACGACATTTATAATTTATATATGTCTGTAGTAAAAAAATAATTCGAAGTTTCCATGTCGAAATCCTACGCCTTGAATTTTACATAACGCTTTTGCTCAATCAAAATTGCACAATTTGAAGTTTTTACACTTACACATTTACACACTAGTGTATATTTTTAAATATGTGCTTATTCAATTTAGTTAATGTTTGCGACGACAACTGCGAAGCTTTTAAATTTATCCAAGAGTATAACGAACCATTCGATGAAGTTCTTGAAAATTGGAAAAGAAGTTTTGCAGTAAGATGGAACATTTTGGAGGACAATAAAGTTGAAACTGCTGATTACCTCGCTAAATTTCCAATTTTTATACTCAACAACAGTAATATTTTCAAATTAGTGAGTGCATTTAAAATTGAAAGCATTTATTTGTGATTAAACTGAATTTCTATTTACAGTTTTTAGAAGACTCAAAAATGTTGCACCCGGACATTGCCTTAGATATAGATTGGCAAATCTGTAATAAGATTTTAGAAAATGGAAGTCATTTGAAGGATCCTACCGTTAAAAAGTGGATTACTGCAAGCCTAAACTGTTCCGAAGGTACAACCAAATACTATTGTCAATATTTATTTGTTCTGTTTATAACATTACTTCTTTTTTAGAAAATAGAAAAGCTATTGGGCTTCTAGTACTACCGTACTTATTTCCCTCAACAAAAATAAAGGCCAGGCAAGGAAAACAAAGTTTTAAGGCGTCAAAACTTGAAATTCAAGAAAAATTTATTCTATATTTCGAAGTGAGTACTTAAATGAATGGACATTCTTTAAAAAAAAATTAATTGACAATATTTTGCTACTAAAATTAGTGTTGCAGTTTGCAATAAATAAAGCCTATTAACTCTTACAAACATTTTAATAATAGATTTGAACATTCAATTCATAATATAGCCTTATAAGTATCGAATACATATAAAATCAATGTTTTATTTTAAATTTGTAGACTTTGGGAAAAGCTGATGACTTCGAAAGACAGTTATTAAATAGCAATGTCGGACTACAACCACGAATTATATTTGTGGGAGAATTTAATTGTTTGAAGGCGTATGTAACGCTAACGGATAAAAAATATGCCTTTGAGAATCCTCTTGATGCTGTCCAACAATGTTTCTATATGTATCAGGCATAACATATAAAATATCCTGCTGAAAGCACGTCCGTGTGGACTTTCATTCAAATCTACATCTTTAATGTCAAAACCAAATTTGACCAAGTATCGTCCAGCATAAAGTCGATTTGGAGAAGTCTAAAAAAGTAAATATTATATTAAGATATTGTATGCATGACTTATTAGAAGGAGTTTGTCATTATGACCTTAGAAATGTTTTAAAGTACCTTATCTTAAAATATAATTTTTTTCCTGTGCAACAACTCGAATAGAAATATTCAACTTTGGTCGATAACACAAAAATCACCTCTTTTGTATCTATTTTTAAGAGACATCACATTAATTCAACTGAATTTTTGAGGAAAATAAACACCAAACTTTCAAAAAATGTGGTTTTACTCCAAGAAAAAGAATAAATAAACTTAAACATCAATTCAAAATTTAAAATTTATTATTAAATGAAAACGAAATTTTTTTAAATTTTTACGATTATGGCCCAACTTTTCAGTTAAAATCATCTGAATTTTTTAAATTCAATTTCAAATCATCGGATAATATTTTGAAAGTTTAATTTGTAATTCTTTAAGGTATTTTATAAAAAGAGAAATCGGTTGTAGTTATAGGACTGTAAGAAAATAATGATGTAAAAGCAAATAAAACATTTCATTTGCGTTTATCATATATAGAGACTATTTGTTTCGACAATAATTATTTTGCTTACAAAATTAAAAAAAAAAATAATTTGTTTTCAGTTTTCGATCTAGAGCTTCTTCAATACTTTCATACTTCTTGTAAACATTGTTTTCGCCATATGGCAGAACATTTTTTTTATCCTAAAATAATGAGTGTTTCTTCAGCATTTATTTTAAAATTTAAAAATCCACATATTATTTAGTGTCTCTTTTAAACTTACTTAATCTTTTCGTTATATACAAAATAATCCTCCTTTGAATAAGAAATGTTTTATAACATAGACTATTATCTAAAAAACTGACTCATTTATTTTTAACTATGAATAATGTTATTGTTATTTTCGTGAGTTATTGAATATATAGCTTTATATAAATGATATTTAAATTGTTAACTTCAAATCTATACAAGTATGTAAAGTAAAATTTGATTGTTTTAATAAAACAGGAGTTACAAAATAAAATTTTATTTATATATTTGAATCAATAGATATGTGGAATAGAAAATGTGTTTGTATTTAATTGGACTTTTTGTAACTTGAAATTAATCATTTTGGAATACTTGTAGTTGAATATGTATAACCTCTATTTTAGTGTCATAAAATAAACTAAAGTTCTGAATAACGAATTGTGTTGCGAAAAAAATCTTAGAACGAATTATTGAATTGATAAACACTTATGCACTTGTTAGAGCCCAAAATACATAATTAATTTAGTAATTTAATGTTGAAAAATGTTAGCTATGGCAAGAAAAAATATACGTAAAAGGTGTATGTATGTACATATGTAAAAGAATCAAATATATTGTCAAAATCAATCAACAGTAATTACCTGAAATAAAAATGTATTGAGGGCAATAGCAACTGAGTCGATCGTTTTTTAGATAAATAACTGATATATAATTCATTTGGCACAGCAACGCAATTCGTTTTCTGTAAAAGTTTAGTTTGTTTAGCACAAAGAGCAGATTTTCCAGAGGAGTGTAAGACAAACGCATACAATTCAAACCGAAACGAATGATTTATTTGATTTAAACGCATTATTTGTTTGCATCAAACAAATTCTATGTTCCACTCAAAAGGTCCTGTTCTTTGCCACAATCGTAAGATACGGTTGCAACAAATGTAAGTATAAAGAATATTCCTTTGAACCTACTCCTTGATTCGTTTGCCTCAACCGCGAAAATTGGTAGCATCAAACGCAAAATGTCTCAACAGCAAACGTGCAATTCGTTCACAACAAACTCTTGGTCGTGAGCCACAACTTGACATTTCGTTAGTGATAAATGAATAAATCGTTTGCTTCAAACGAGTAATCCATCTGCCACAACTTGAAACTTCTTTTGTCATAAACGAGCCAAACGATCACTCCAAACGTTTGATTCATTTGCAACAAAGTAAAAACTTGTTCGCGAAACCTAATTATTTATTTGATACAAACATTCTATTTGTTTGCAATAAACGATGAAATGTTTACTGCAAAAGAATTTAAGAATTTGCTGCAAACTAAAATGAAAAATTCTCCAGCAAACGAAAAAGTCGATTGGGCAATTTTTTCGTTTGCCGCAATCGATTCGTTCTCTCAGTGTACCCGTGAAAAAAACTTTAGGTGGAATAGGCAGGGATCGAACCCAAGAGCTCTCGCATTGTACTACGGGTACAAGTTAAAATTAAAACAAAATAATCTCGCAGGGCGGAGGGGCTGGATCACGATTCCTATAACCCCTCTCCACTAGATGTGTTATGGTACTGACGACGCTTGAAATGGTCGCAAGGCTTTAGTTCTTAAATCAATTGCACCTTTTAAGCGTGTAAATTCAAACCTTATACATAATGTTCATCAACGACATGCGTGAGAGGTTCAATTGTGGGGCACGATGACGACGAGTTGAGTTCCCATGTGCACTATTGTACGCACAATTGAACGATTAAATTGAAACCGAATATATCACGAAGTGCACGATAGACACTTTGATTCCAACGCACATTTTCATAAAAGCCTGAATAACTTTAACGCGTTCAAATTGAATTATTCTGAAATTATTAAATGTTAAATTAAATGCAAAAAAAAATTCACGTTTAGGTGTGGTTTACATTCAACATCGGGCCTTTAAATTTAACCAACTTTAAATAAGTCGCACGAATGAGGGATCC
Organism: Eupeodes corollae; assembly: GCF_945859685.1. Classification (NCBI taxonomy): domain Eukaryota; kingdom Metazoa; phylum Arthropoda; class Insecta; order Diptera; family Syrphidae; genus Eupeodes; species Eupeodes corollae. The sequence goes on from NC_079147.1 coordinate 120,350,285, forward strand.
AGTTGTCAGAACCAATTCCACTTTGTCACCATATTGATTCCGTATAAAAGGATAGTTAAGCCGAATTTATGACAAGTTGTGCCTTTTTGTTTTTATTAAATGTTGACGATGTTTAGCTGATTAGTTTTTTCAATAACTTTCTTGAGGCATATAATGTGTCAGTTCAGAGGGAAACAAATATTACTACTGCATTTCATAAGTATGTACCTACTACCTAACCGCTACTACTTTTTAACTTGTTCGTAGGTATAACCAATTCTTAGTTGATTTTTTTTATTTTTGATTCTATTGATAAAACTTTAATTCATAAGTTTCATGGTACATGATATGTTATTCCTTGTTGCTGCAATATTAAGATTCCTGTATTCAGCCTGCGGTAAAAATATAAACGATTGCCAAAAATAAATAAAAATATAAAACGCCAAACAAATGCGAAGAGGTATATGTAATATTAAGAATGTATGGTGCATTAAAAAGTTGAGTAACTTGAAAATTTTCTGCTACAAATACACAATTGTATTCAAAGGGTTAGGCAAGGGCAGAATACCTACAAGCTTCGATTGATATACAAAAAATCAGAGTGGATGAAATTAAACCCGAATTTCATATGGAATTTAGTGTAGAGGGAAGTTTTTGTATTTATAGCTCCACCTACTATTCTCTTTTGCTATTGGTCAGAAAAAAAATCGCCATTCAAAGCAAAAAAGGCAACGTACATAACAAAATTGAAAATAAATTTCAGGTGCATTGAGATTGGAAGCCATTCACTAAGTGTATTAAATATTTAATATCAAGTATTTTATAATTCTAATACCTGTCTTTAATTCTACATTAATTTTTGTATATATAACAAAGAACGAATTTTGTTTTATATTGCAATAATATTCAGAATTTATAGCAAATTTTCATGGATATTAAACGTTTAGTACAACTAATAGTCTGCTAGTATAGGTAATGATTCTTTATGTTTTCTTATAACAACAGAATTGACGATACCTTGTAATATTTTATAGATTAGAGATTTATTCATCTCTAGTGTTAAGATTTTGAGAGTTGTGCTTGAAATTACTTCTTTAAAAACGTGTTTGTTTGTAGTGCCACTGCAAACATCTTTAAAAAAATTAGGGTAAAAACATGAATTCAGAAAATCTTGAATTCAACATAGATGTATAGTTTCATCTTCTACAATATTATATAGATTCTAATAATTCTACCCTTTCAAATTTGTTTATACGCGCGTTTAGAGAATGAACACGTGTTTGTTAGTTATAAAACGCAGTACTAAATATATGTCTGGGAAAGAAGAGCTCAAATATAAGAAATTATAATTTTTTGAAATTGTTGGATTGGAATCAACTCAGGATGCCAACCATATTAACACGTCGAAAGTCCCAATTAAACAAGCAAGTATACAGAAAGACGGTCTCGAAAATGAAATCAAATTTATACAGAGTAACAGTGCATAAGAACTGCACTAAAAGCTATACGCGCTAAGATTGTCATTTGTATACATACATGTATGCCTTTCCTAAGGTAATTGTGTTATTTTTTTCATAATGGATAACGATAAGGATTCAACACACTTGCGTGTTCAAACAGTTCTCTTCGTCTTTTACTAAAGCATCACTCAACCTACCCTTACAAAAGAAACAATGTGTATCGATTATAATAGTCTAGTAATTATACATATACATATGTACATATGTATGTATATCTGACCATGCATTAAATCCGGTTCTTCTGATTTTTCAGTTACTTGTTTATGATGTTGCCAACGATTAGGTATATCATTGTGATACACATTTTCTCAAAACTAGAAATTTCTGAATTCATGTTCTCACAGTATACGAGTATTTAAAAAAAATTGCTTTTGTGTATAATATCAGAAAAAAATAATTTAAAATCAAAGTTAAAAACAAAACAATTTTTTTATTTTTAATGCACTATTTTTTACATTACCTTATTAATTATTGATTAAACACCAAAAGACAAATCTATGTTCTAGTTTTTGGTCAAATTGGAAACAATTACAACTGCTATCCGTTTCCGTAAATCCGGTGGAACCAATTTCTTCTATTTTTTAGTGTGTATGATTTTATGAATTACCCAGGTTTTCGATCTAGAGATCTGAAAACAAACGCAATATAAACCGAAAAACCGCTAGAAACCTTAGTTTTTTTTAGGCATTGCCGAACCCTAGCCTAGCTTCCCCATGAATACGCTTCAGGATCTCAAGCTAACTGAATTTTCTTCATTTTGACCCCAATCCGTCTCTTTGTACCCAATACTTTCCAAAATACATGCATAAATTACAAGCTTTTCAAGTTGCATTTAATTGCATTATATTTTGTTTATAATGTTGATTTGCTATTCATATTGTCGTTATTAAAAATGTGTATTTGTTATACATTTGTTGGTGATTTCTATGATATTTTAGAACAAAAAGTACTACAACTTTTTTTTTTAAAATAGTTCATTTTCTATGGTTAGCGTTAATTAGGTATTGAAAACTATCCTAAGATTGTGTATCATATATTTTCGTTGTGCAAAAGTGAACATTTCAGTTTGTTTTATTTACATCACTCCATCAGAACCTTTTTAAATGTTTTTTTTTTACAATAAGCCAACATGATAGTTTAGGGGACTTTTGTTTTGTGCTGCTTAGGATGACATCCTGCTTCGATTCCATTCGGAACATTTCTTGAATTAGTTTAATTAGAATTAACAAACTATATTGCATATTCTTATATAAGAAAAATTATTTTGAAGCTCCGATCTTCTTTCAAATGATATTTTACTACAAGAGGCAGTACACAAATCTAAGTTATTTAAGAACTAAAGTCTAAACAAATTAGAAGTCTAAACACTTTAAAAGAATAATTAAGCTTTTTTGTTAATGCTATTGGAGAAAACGAATTGGAGAACATGTTGTTTTAACAAGACGGTGCCACATGCCACACAACTCGAGAGAATATGGCTTTATTACAAGAGACATTTCCTGGCCGCGTAATTTCTCGTCTTGGCGATATCAACTGGTCACTAAAATCATGCGATTAACGATTTGACACCACTGGACCTTTTTTTGTGGGGCTACGCGAAAGACCCTGTTTATGCTGATAAACCTTTAGCTCTTGAGCACTTAAAAACCAACATTCGTCAAGTTATGGCAAAATTTAACTCAAGAATCGATGCTAACAACAATTCACTTTGTGGTCATTTAAAAGATGCAGTGTTTCGGAAATAATGTCAATGTAGAATCTTTTGACAAAAAAGAAATATCATGCAAACAAACATTTTATATGTGTATTATTTACGTTTATTTTTGAAACCGCAAAACTAATAATTCTGTACTTTAAGAATAGAAGAATGTGAACACAATCTTTTTAATTTAATTAAGTAAGGTGTGTTTTTTAGTGGTATAGATATTTGAAACAGAAAAAAAAATGATTTTTTAAAATCACATGAAATTTACAAAATGTGTATCCAGCCAGCTCGGTCCCTAGCTAGCTGTCTGCAGTTTCCGCACCAAGTTGTTTGAGTTTCCCCCACGTGAGTCGCGGTCCTCCTGTACTGCGCCGGCCGTCCCTTGGGATTGGATTCGAAGACCTTCTGGGCTGGAGCGTTAATATCCATTCGCTCTACATGACCTAGCCATCTAAGCCGTTGGACTTTAATTCTATTCACTAGATCAGTGTCGCTGTACAGTTCGTCGTTATATCTTCTCCTCCATTCTCCATCTATGCGTACGGGACCTAAAATCACCCGAAGAATTTTTCTCTCGAGGCATCCTTCAGGATGCTATCCAGGTCCAGGCCTCAGCGCCATAAATCACAACCGCGATAATAATGTCTTATAGATGGTGATTTAAGATGCTCGAGAGATGACTTTACTTCTCAATTGCCTTCTAAGTCCAAAGAAGCAGCGATTTGCAAGAGTTATTCTTCGTTTGATTTCAGCGCTGGTGTCGTTGTCTGTGTTTTTAGCGGTGTAAAGGTAGATAAAGTCCTAAACTACCTCAAAGTTATAGCTGTCCATAATGACGTTTTGTATAAGACGTCGTTGTTGAATGTCCTTTTTTGATGACAGCATATACTTGCCTTTATTGACCACTAAACCCATCTTCTTCGCTTCCGTCGCAATGCTCAAAAATGCTCCATTGACATCACGCTTTGATCTTCCAATTATGTCAATATCATCTGTGTATCCGAGTAATTGGATGGATCTTTGGAAGATTGCGCCTCTAGTGTTGACGGTTGAGTTTTGCACAATTATTTATAGAACGATGTTAAAAAAGTGGCATCCGTGCATTTCTTGTCTAAAGCCATTTTTGTTATCAAACGCATCGGTGAGATCTTTTCCGACCTTGATGATTTGGTCGATTCTTATTTATCGGGCATATTATGCTGAGATTCCACTCATCGGGCATGCTTTCTTCCGACTACATTTTGCAGATGAGTTGGTGCATGCTTCTACCAAGTCATCGCCTGCTGCTTTGAATAGTTCGGCAGCGATGCCCTAAGCCCCAGCAGCTTTGTTTGACTTCAGTTTAGATACAGCTATCTTCACTTCGTCGAGGTCGGGTAGGTGGAATTGTTGATCTGAGTTGCCTAGGTTGAGTGGTTTTATCTCCCTTATAGCGGAATTCGGTTCGTCATCGCCGTTATATAATTTGGAGAAGTGGTCTTTCCATATTCTCAACATAGACTGCGGTTCTACTACGATATTCCCCTGATCGTCTTCACAGGTATTGGGTTCGCGGCTGGTACCCTTTGTTGGTGTTTTTTACCTTTTTGTAAAATTTACGAACCTCATTCCTGTTGTGACATCCCTCTATTTCCTCGATCACATGCTTCTCATGCTCTCTTCCATCTAAGAAGCCGGTGTTCCTCTCTCCTCTTCTGCTAGAGCAGCTCTGGTCCTTCTGGGCAGCGCCGTTTTGTATGCTTGCTGGCATTCGTCGTCAAACCAGACAATTTTAATGTTTTAATAATTAACCAGGGTACTGATCATATGTCTTGTCCAAGAGCTCGAAGAATATGAATTTGGTGTCTTAGGCTTATGTTGGCGAATTTAGCCTTGATGCGGATTATCGTGATAGGCTCGCTCACACTGTTGAAAAGCTGTCTCTGTAGCAGCCGCCGTAGTATACATCCGATTGCAATTCTTGGACGGCGGTAATATCTGCCTGGCAGCAGTTAAGGGCTTCCGCTAATTGTACGGCTGCAACTGGTTTGTTAACGGACCTTACATTATATGTACAGATCAGAAGTTCGTTGTCCTTATTTCGTATGCGTGGGTTGTCAACAGTGAATCCGTCTGTAACCGAGGCTTGTTGGTGTTTCACAACTAAGGTATTTTTTACGTGGGCAGGAAGTCACTCCGACGGCACAACCTCCAACCTGGATGGCCAGATCCTTAGTCGAAGAAGCCCTATAAGGTGTTCACTAAGTAGTTCAATCTTACTGGAACTGTAGACGCCACCATTGATCGCGAATTCGTCCGCTGCCGTCTGGATAAGGAGAGGTGCCTTAGTGAAAACACCTCTCTCTCGTTTGCTGCCCCCAACAACTTTCTATTGGGGCTAGAACCCAATCTTTAGTTGAGATACTAGGCACCCGATGTTCACCGCGGGGAAGTAAAAATAGGAGTTGATAGACAGAGCTGGGTTTTGAGAAAAACCTGTGGACGCTTTTCAATATTGGTGGCCATAATAACAACAAGAGTAATCAATTGTACACTTGCTACCTCGATTTCACATATCCCTTCAATGAATCATTTGTGGCTCGAGCTGTGTAACACTTTGTACTGAGCGCACCGTCGCGTCGCCGCATTGTTGAACCAAATGAGTTTGAGTGTCTCAAAAATGAGTTTTAAAAATTTTAGAAATTGAAAAAGCACGGGATCTTAAACTAGAAAATATATTCTTTTTGAATCAGAATTTTGTTCATTATTTCTTTTTTTGGATTAAATTGTTTATTTTTAACCATTTCAGAAAGAACAAGTTTGAAGTCAAATATTTCATACATTTCTGAATAAAGTTACTAAATGTTATACATTTTTGAAAAGGCTGTCTTTTCTTATTTAAAAGAACATTTTTTTCTGGTTTGATGAAATATTTAATTAAAATAAAGATTTGTATGTTTTGTGCAAAAAATGTAGCAAAAATTATATATTTTTTATTTTGCATTTGCAAGTTGCAGCATTCAAGTAAATGATTATATTTATACATCTGATCCTTTCATTTCAAGTCGTGTTCCTTGAACCTTTTACTAGCTGCATTCCTGGACAAATCGTAGTGTTCTATTATTTTTCCGACATGTATTAATATATTGTGGATGGCATATAGCATGTGATACCACATATTATGCAATGCCCAAGTATAATTGTTTTAAATATGTGGTGACCAAATTTGTTTGAATTAATATAAAGTCCTGAAGACATTGTTTGTAACATTGCTTTAATTTTTTTTTTATGTTAGAGGCACCATCCTCAATGACTCCAAGAGGACAACTAAATTAAAGTTGAAAGTCGTTCGCATACAGATGACAAGAACAATTTTTGCTAAAACTTATAAGCTCTTTGACTTAGATACAAAATAGTAGAGGACGAAGTAGGTAAAAAACTGGACAAACAATCAATAACATTCAATTACCTTTAATATTATTTGCAGTTCTTAAAAGATTTTTGATTCCAGATATGGATTTCTCATTCAAAAACTCTACACATAAAAATGACAAATATATGAAATTTATTACTTTTTGTTAATTCATTTAAACGTTTTGAGTTTAAATGAAAACTCTTAATTAACTTAAATATACCGAATTTTCTAGTAATTTTTTTTGAAATTAAACACATAATGAAGTCAAAAAATTCTTAGTGTACAAATAATCTTATTTATATAATTTAAAGAAAAATCTTGTATGTGTTATAGCCTTTTCAGAATTAAAGATCAATCTTAAGACATATTAGTTATTTTTTTTGATCTATCAGTTTTCGAATGAATCTTAAAATTAAAATTATATATGACAAACTTAGCTTATAGGTATATAAAAAAATAAAAAGTATTATTGAATTAAAGTAAATTTAAAGCAGGTACTCTTACAATTCGGCCATCCTGACCATTTTGATCGACTCGATCAAGTTGTAAATATTTGAATTTTACAGTCAAATTTTAAAATTATTTAAAAAAATAAAATTATTTTAAGAGAATGTGATATACTTAATCTAAATGCATTACCTTTCTAAACTAGAATTCAAACCATGTGAATCCCTGCAATCAACCCATTAACGTATACGTGAGGCTTCAATTACACCGTCGTCATAAGGAATTTGAGTTAACTGACAATTTTCAATATCTCTTATTACGTATCGATCATTTGGGAGTGCTTTAAGCACTATGGGTGGACCGCGGAATTTAGGAATGCATTTCTTATTACTACCAGCTGTTGTATCAATATTTCGAATCATTTCAAAATCTCCTTCTAAAAATATTACGTATGGTTTATGCACATTTGCGTAGTATTTAGACATATTTTGTTGATGCAACTCTATACCATCGCAAGCTTTCTTTCGTAATGCAGCTAAGTCATGTTCAGAAGCCAAAAAAAGTGTTTCGTCTAAATATTCAGAAAGTGTGTCAACATCACATCCACGTTGGTTTACACCATATAATAATTGATAAGCGGAAACACTGGTAGTAGAATGAATAGAGTTTTTAAGAGGGTATTCAACTCTTATCAAAAGTCTTGGCCAATCGGATTTGTTGAATTGGTTCAGTAATTTTAGCTAACATAGACTTAAGAGAGCGGTTGACACGCTCAACCATTAGCTTGAGGTGAGGCTGTGGCTATTTTAACATGTTCAATATAGTTTTGAAGTTAATATGAACCAAATTCAACTGACGAAAAATATGAACCACGATCACTAATAACTCGACTAGGTCGACTATAATATTCGAAATACTTATCTAGGCAAGCACATACTTCTCTAGTACCTACTTGTTGAATTTACTGCATACAATTTTACATGTTTTGTAAAAATATCTACAATGACAAAAATGTGTTTTCTTTTAGATATAATTGACGGGGGGAGAGTTCCAAAATGATCAACATGAATGGTATCGAATGGTATAAGCTTTTTTGGAGTTTGTTTTTAACATACTTCGCAATTTTTTCTTTCATTTCAAGAAACCAGTAGTGTAATTTAATTTGGTCTAGACATTTCGAAACACCCATATGATAACCTTATAATTTATGAATCCATTTCTTTCGGGACATATAACAATAAACTTCCATTATCGAACTTTCGGTAAATTAAGCCATCATCAAGAACACATTTTGGAACTTATTCTTTTTCTAACCGATCGCGTATTCGAGGTATTGGCAATTGCATGTCTATATCATCCCGATTAATTACTGAAATAACTTGCTAAAGTTTTTTGGAAGTTTGAACACAAGCTGAAGGATAGCGACCAAAGCATCAACATGACCCATTAAAAGGCCACTTCTGTGTTGAATACTGTAATCATAGTTCTCAAGTTCAAGTGCCCAACGAACTATTCGAGCATTAACACTATTACGGTTCAATGTCATCATAAGAGAGTAACAGTCCGATATAATCTTAATTGGAATGCCCTCTAAATACACACGAAGCTTTCGTAACGAATATAGTTTTGCTGGGGTTTCCAATTCAAAACTATAAAATCGAGACTCAGAAGCAGTTGTACGTCGTGAAAAATATGCAACTGAAGAACAGAAACTGGTGTTTTGGTTTCGATGATCTTTTGGTCCCGATGTTACCATATTTCAGTTGTTATTGTTTAAGCGATGTAGGATTTTATGCGATTTATGCTATTTATTACTGAATATGAAAATAGAAACCAAAGTTATTATTATTTTCTTGTTATGTTTTATTTTGTCAAATAAAACAATATACACATTTTGAAAATACATTTAAGAAAGTAAGAAAAGATAAGTTAGTTGCAAGAAATTTCAAAAATAGTTTGTATGGATTCCTATGGTAACACTGAAGCCAATATATGTACGTGCGCCGCCGCCGCCGCGCCCGGTGCGTTATGAGGCTTAGTTTTGGTTTGCCTTCCTTATTTTGATTTTTTTGTATACATATATTGAACGCATATGTGTATGTACATATATATGAAGATGTATTCATAGATAAATTAAATTTTCCTTAGATATTTTCTTTAAAAAATATAACTTTATTTGTCGAGATTTAAACTTAAGGGGGTATTCTGGTCTAGAGACATGAATTTTAGGTAATTTTTGAAGTGCTGTAAAAAAAACCAAGCAACAATTATACCATCAATAAAAAAGTAAAAAAAAATCAAAATTCTGTTAGTTATCAGCTGATGGAGTGGTGCATCTCAAAAATTTGGTGCGTGACCATACCCACGATTTTAACTCTCCTAGAAATCTAAAATCAAAAACTAAAAAAGATTATTAATCTACAATAATGTCGCAATGTCTGGAACTACGGAAAAGTTACAAACATTAAAAAAAAAATTACCACATTTTTGAACATTCTTAGATTTGTTAAAAATAGTTAAAATGAAAATTTGGAGATGGCCGTAGTTCCGGACATAGACAAGTCCCTAAAGAAGACTCTCTTAAAATTGCAAGTAAATCGGTTCGGCAGAACCTGAGAAATCGTGGGTATCAGATTCAAAAAGACAGTTCTGAGAAAAACGCGTTTAAAGTACCCCATTATGTCTTTTGTTCGATTAGTTGCAGCCCAACCGATTTGGATGGCTGCTCAGCAAAATACCTATTTCTCCGAAAATAATTTGAATTTGGGAAAATCCTCTCGTAGACATATTCTTAAATAGTTAAACTATGGAAATATGAAAAAAATCGATTTGTTTTTTATTTCTAGACCAGAATACCCCCTTAAACAAAACTACAATTGGATTCTTAATTCTAAAATCACCTATTGCCTAAGGTGAGTGTCTGGTGCATATCCGCTGTTGCCGATGCTAGTTCAGCAGAATTGATTGAAACGTTGATCTAGTTATGTAGTTTCCCATGCGAAACTCTGCTTTTCAACTTATTTAGCGTTAACTCCTCCCGTCTTAAAATAATGCGTCCTCGTATTTTTACAGGATATTGTAAAGACTGGGATATTTTTCTAAGGATGATGGTGATAATTGATGGGATTCACCTTGATTTGTTATCGTTATTATAGGTTGTGTTGTTATCGGAATATTGTTTTATGTTCTGGATTTGTATCGTATAAATATTATGACGATGAATACGACTATAAATATGAGGTAGGTTGTTATCTGGTGTACGTCTTTTTCTAGCTGTATCTTGGTGAGATGCTGTGTGTTTTTTGTATGCAATTCTTTCATAAGTTCCAGCGATAGGACTTCCTCTACTGCAATGTCTAAATAAGTTGGATATAATGTTGAAACTAAGTAATTTCCGTTAAGCGATTGCGTGTGGTTATTAGCTTCTATTGTACCGTTAAATTGATTAAGTCCTGCTGATACTTCCTCAACCTGAGAAATATATTGGCTATTTGTGGAGTTACATGATGCATTTTTATTTTCTAATAAGCATATTATACACTTATTACTATTGGTTTGTTTACAAAGGGTAATATCTTCGATTTGTTTACAATTATGTATTATACCATATACCTTAATATGATTTCTTAACATATTTCTATGATATATTTTATTTATTAGACCGTTTTCTTTTTCATTGGAATTACAACTAATTTTTCATATATTTTTTTTGTTTTTAAGATACTTATGATACAAAATAAATTTTCTGCTTTGGATGCAATTTTGACATCGGCATTTAATTGCTTGTTCTATATTTATAAATGGTAATGTTTCTTTATCCATTTTATCTTATATAACATTTAATTCATTTCTTAAAATAATGTTAGAAATTACAATAGTTTGCTTAACAAGTTCGGTTGCATAAATAATGTTCGTTGATTCTTTTTTAATGAGTTTTAACTTAAATAGTAATATTATATTATTTTTATATTCAATGGTACTGTCTTTCTTTATACTGTTATTAATTTCATTCGTTACATTAATAAGTAAATTTATTCTTTTCTTCTACTCTTCATTTATTATTATCTGTTTGTTGTTGTTATCTATTACATTATTTATTTTATTTTTAAGAATGGTAAAATCATTGTGGTCGGGCGATCCCTTAAACCATTTCCATCCTGTTCCGATGAAGTCTAATGATCGTTTAGCTCTAATTATAATTAGATTAAAAATAATAATTAAAATTTTGGATTATATTTTGAATTTGTTCTATTTCGTGGTGAATAATTGGAAAATAAGGGTTAGTTTTTGGAATTTGTTTGAGAAAAATATTTTGTGCTTTCGAAACGAAGTTTTCGTATGGAGTCAGTTCAGGTCGGTGTGAATAAGCTTAAAGTTTCTTTCAGAGATTTTGGCCTTTCTATTATTTATAGTAATGATGGGGTGAGTTGGAATAGTCTAGGATGTTAACGGTTACTTGGATTTGTTTTATTAGGTATCTGTGTGATAAAGGGAAATGAAAGAGGTTTGGATTGTAGGATATGGAAATTAGTTTCTTATGTTCGATTTGTGAACAACTTTTCCTGATTCTGTTCAAATTTTGGTAGATCTATCATCTTTAACCTTTTTTTTTGTAACGTGCCGAAAGTTTGGATCCTAATCGTTACCTTTATGAAAATAGTGTCTCCAGGGTTTTTAAGTCAGATTTTCTTTTGTTATGGTTTGCTAAATCGTTTTTTTGTTTTGACTCTAATTTTTCAATATTTTTGATACGTGCGTCTTCTACCTGATCTGTACTTGTAGTGTTTTTCCTGAAAAATATATCAATGGGTTTTTTCTTCGTCACAGAGTGAACGGAAGAATTGTAGGCATGGACGGAGGCTTCTAAAAAGTCTGTGAACGATTCATAGATTTTCTCTGCCTTCAAGCATCTCATAATTTCACCGAGAGTTGAATAAAATCTTTCTATTTGTCCATTAGAGGTACTTGTATAAGGGGTGTAGTGAAAACTTGTATTCCAAACTCGTTTTGTAACATGAATAGCAGTGATGATGAATTAAAAGATTTTTCGTTGTCGCAAACTATTAGCTTTGGCATTCCGAAGCTATAAACGATTTCTCTAATTGGTTGTTTAATGTCTTCTACAGCTCTTAACTTGACTATTTTTGTTACCACATATTTAGAGAATTTTTCTATTGCAGTTATTACTAAATTTCCTTCTGTACAAAAGATGTTGATATGCATAATTTCTTAAGGATATCTAGGAATTTGTGTTGGTTGTATCGTAACTTTATTCGGGTGCCTTTCATATTTATTCTGTTTACAAATTAGGCATATTTTGGTAAATTTCTTAAATTGTTTACTTAATGAAGAAAAGAAATATTTTTCCAAAATGTATGCTTTTTTTCTCTTTGGTTCCTATGAGCACGATTGTGTTCTACGATAACTAGATTTTCTTGATCCTGTTCGTTCACAATATCTTGTACTAGAAGTTGTGTAAATCGGATTTTGATTGAACTGAAATTATCTTTGTAAATGTTTTGTATCATACCCATAATGTGTTCAGTTGTTTTAATTCCATTAACTACGGATCGATTAAGGATTTTCTTTAAGATTTCGACTAAGTTCGATTCGGAGTAATTGGGCTCTGTAATAGTATGTCTATGGTATGTTGGAAATATTATTTGGAAGTTTTGGCTGGGAGGTGTACCTTCTAACAGAAAAATTAGATTTTTAAAACAATTTATACGTGATTCCACACTATAAATGAGTCCATGACTCGATGATTCGTCGCTATGAATGGTTGGGGTTAGAGAATTACATTGTGCTTGGGTAGCTAGTGGTGGTCTAGATAGAGCATCCGCCACAACAATAGTACTTCAAGGCTTGTATTTCAACTCATAACTGTATTCTTGGAGTTTAGCTTTCCAGCGGCGTTTTAGTTTTGTGTTTTTATTTTTACTACTGAGTGCGCAAGTTGGCGGCTGGTGATCGGTAAAGATTATAACTTTCGAAGAACCGTACAGGTAATTTCGTAATAAATTCAAAGCCCACACGATAGCGAGCATTTCCTTCTCATTCGTGGCATAGCTTTCTTCGGTTTTTTTCAAAGTTTGATCTTGACATTGATCTTCGTTTTGAATAATAAAATATCTTTATTTGTCGAGATTCAAACTTAAACTAAACTACAATTGAATTCTTAACTCTTAAAATCACCTATTGTCTTAGGTGAGTGTACGGTGCATATCCGCTGTGGTCGCCGCTAGGTCAGCAGAATTGATGACGCTCGTGTGAAACGTTGACCTAGTTAGTTTCCCGAGCGAAGCTCTGCTTTCCAAATTATTTAGCGTTAACTGATATACCTATATGACAAAAAAGTGAGTTTCAAAAAGTGAGGTGTATGTACTCATGTAAATAATTTTGATACGATACTAAAAATAGCCTCGGATGTGACCCACACTGACAACTTACTATTGGTACCCACTTACATTTTTTTAAATTTAAGTCTTCTTATTTAAGAAAATTGTATTAGTAAGTAAGTATGGAAAAATGTTAGTTAAGTTTTCTGTGGAAATAGATGTATCGAGAAGTTAAATTAATATTTTTTGAAAGAAGTATGGTTTCTGTACAATAAACATTGTCTTAAAATGTTATAAAACATTAACAACAATATTACCGTAGGATGAAACAACTTTGAAGTCAATATCTTTCTTTATTCAATTCAATTTATGAATTCAATTTTAAATTTTTGTTTTTATTTGTTTGCTTAGAGTTTTTAGTTTTCTGTAAAATAAAAAAAAAGCTTATCTTATGTTAATAACAACAATTTGTATGTTAATAACAACAATTTGTAGGAGATCAAAACAATTCTTTAAATTAAAGGAAAAAACTATCGGTTGATTAACTTTTTGTATTTAACTATGTTTTCAACATTTTTTGTATTAAATTAAATAAGTTTGAAGTCAAATCTTTCTCTGTTTTCAAGATTTAGTATAACCTATTTTTACCAGTCTTAAGTAGTTTTCTGTAGTTTTTTTTTCTAAACAAATACTAAATTTGGATGTTAAAATAGGTGCGCTAAGTTTTGTTTAGAAGTTCTTTATATTTAATATATCACTGCTCTTAGCCTATTTAAAAACTCGTAAGTATTTATAATTATTTATTTTATTATTGATCGTTTATAAAATTAACTTAGCTTAAAAAGTTTCCAGGGAAAAAATATTGACCCACCTACCACCCACTGAATTATACATTTATATATATTTATATAAATTGGTTATGTATATATTGTTTTGTCGTTTTTGTTTGAGCTGCGCGTTCATAATCAATAATTTTTTTATTTAAGTTCTAGGACTTTTACACCTTTTATCTTTTGTTTCAATTAACCATCTACAATTTTCCAAAGTAAGACTTGTATTAAAAAATATATGATGTCAATTTTATGTTTATACGTTCTTTTACAATGTTTTGTTTTGATCTCGATATAAAAGGTGATTTTTGAAGAAAGTTGTAAATATTTGAACGTGAAGACTACAAACTTGGAAAAAACTGTATTCTCTTTTGAGGTTTCGTATTCTCTCATTTTAATTATTATTTCTTTAATAAAATTGAAGCTTATCTTTTGACATTTGTTGAATACCGTTTTCACATATACTATTCATTTTTTTATTCAAATTAAAAAGGCAATAGCCTGCATAGTTTTTGGTAGCAAGATCGTCGAATTCGTACACCTTTATAAATTTAGTAAAGGATCTTTGTTACATTTATTAATATTTAAATAATATATATTTTTATGGCCTATATATAATGCTTTGAACTTTGAGCGAAAATCTACTGGTCTACAATTTTTTTTTTGAACAACGGTTTTCATTTTCTGATTCCACAACCATTTAACTATATAAAACACTTTCTGTTTTAAAAAAATCCTATAGTTTCAGAAAAGTAGGATTTGTCAGCATTTTCCCCACTGTGCGACTTCTTGTTGAAATCTGTTGAATTACCTGCTATTTTTGTTGAAATAGTTGGAAATGATACTAAAAAATGGAAAATCCAATTTTTTGATCACAGAAACAGATGAAAGCATAAAGCAGGATTTCACTTTGTTGTTGTTATGGAAATGAAAAGGTGATCTGTTGTAAAGGAAATAAAACACGGCTAAAATTCAAACTTTTTAAATTTTATCTAATTTGTCTGCAGAAGATTCTGAACAGCTTTTTATATCGATAAGTCAACTCTTAAAAAATAATGTGAATTTCTATTCTATGATTTCCACTTTTACTATATTTTTTATTTATGTATATACAGTTGTAAGTTTAAAACTAACTTTATTTTCATAATAGTTTTTCTCAATTAGTTTAATTTTACACGTTTTTGATTACTCGGCAATAATTTGTTTTGAAATCTCATTTTACAGTTTTATAAATATTCACTTTACACGTTTTGACGTTGACAATTATGTTTTAAGGTTTTGTTTTACAAATATGTGTTATGCGCATTTAAAATTAAGTGACAATTCGTTTTACGGTTTCATTTTGCAAATATGCGCCTTATGTTGGGTGTGTGGAAATATTTTGATTACAACTCTTCCACGCCTTAAAGTTTTACAGCCTCTACTAAAGGATCATTTTTTCGTTTATTTTTGTTTCAGTATTTATTTCTTTTGACCTTAATTAATTTTCTTTAAACAAAATATTTTAATAAAATGCTCGACTGGGTCGCACGAACTTGCTCCTGTATGCAAAGAGTCTGTTTAAAAAAGTAATAATATAAGATTTAACAATATATCTGTAAATAAAAGTGTATCTTCAAAGATATAAATGCCATTTGATCTGTCTAAAAACGTGTGATTCATCAAAAGACAACTTATCCTAGCACAAATCATCAGGGAAATGAAAAATAAGCATACTTAACCAAAACAATTGTTTGTTTATATGTGTATTGTTCTTTCAAAGCGATTTCCTTTAGAAAGCTTTGTTTTAATTTCATATTGAAGAACCAGGATGGAAAATAAATTATCTGAAGATAAGAAAGAGAAAGAACATGTGTTGTTAAATTGCAAGGCGATCGCTTATTTCTTGTCTAGTAAGGTAGGTGCCTAAAACGAATAAAGAGTAGTTCATTGGCGTGCTCAGGCTTATGCAGAGAGATAAATAAAGATATGTTTTGATGAAAATGTAGCAATGTAGGTAGAAGTTACTTACTACGCTCCAATCATATTCCTTCTTTCCTACAAGTTTTCAGCGCAAACGTTCAGTATATTCTTTTCGTTAAAGTTTAAAATAAACAAACATGCGCACATTTACAAGAAAATGCGATTCATGTGTTGTTTACAGTCAGGCTCTTCTGCGTTTTGGATTTTAGTTATGAAGTGACATGTAAGCGGAAGTTGTAGAGGTTGTTCGTAATACAATATATAGGTGTACGTTGAAAATTGATTCTAATAGAAAATACATATACTCTTTCTGGCCCGTTTCTTTAACTAAGTAATTATTCTTTTATTTAGGCGAAGGAAAGTAAAAGAGTAATATTTTATAATCATATATACAAAGGTACCAAGATATTATTTTTTGATAGACACTTTCAAATATATTGTTGATTAAATATATCATATTCGTTAATCCGATACAGTGGCGCTACACGGCCATCGTTGGTATTTACAATAGTTATAGGTATAAAAATATATAAATATTATACCAAATTCACTAATTTGAATAAAAGATAGGAATGTTATAAAAATGTTGTCAGAGGATTTTATCTGGTGAGATGGGAGAGGGCTACATTTAATACAGTTAAAATTATTTTAAAAAAAAAAACTATTTTATATATCATATTCGTTAATCCGATACAGTGGCGCTACACGGCCATCGTTGGTATTTACAATAGTTATAGGTATAAAAATATATAAATATTATACCAAATTCACTAATTTGAATAAAAGATAGGAATGTTATAAAAATGTTGTCAGAGGATTTTATCTGGTGAGATGGGAGAGGGCTACATTTAATACAGTTAAAATTATTTAAAAAAAAAAAACTATTTTATATATCATATTCGTTAATCCGATACAGTGGCGCTACACGGCCATCGTTGGTATTTACAATAGTTATAGGTATAAAAATATATAAATATTATACCAAATTCACTAATTTGAATAAAAGATAGGAATGTTATAAAAATGTTGTCAGAGGATTTTATCTGGTGAGATGGGAGAGGGCTACATTTAATACAGTTAAAATTATTTAAAAAAAAAAAACTATTTTAAGATTTAAAATTTTACCTGAAAATACGAGTAAGTCTGTCTTCAAAAATGTTGATGCCATTTTATAAATCGAAAAACCTTTGATTTTCCAATTTTTTTTTTTTTTTGAAATCGTTAGAGCGGTTTCTATTTAAAATAATTTTGTATATATAAAATTTGTCAATATTCTTTTAAAAATATTTTTGGTATGCAGTTCTTTAGCGATTGTAAATATACGCTTTACATTTGAATTTCGTAAAGAAACATTGACCCGTTTTTGAGATATAGAATTTAAAAAAAAAAAATATTTTTTTAAAAATGATAATCAAATATTGTTAAGGCAATATAAGAGCTTTTTAAAAAAAATTATTCAAATCAGTTCATAAGTTGCTGAGGAAATTAAAAAACAAAATAACGGTTCTATGAGCGCTACCTCTCCTGAGCAATACAAAAATACGTTTTTCTTATTTAAAGAAGTAAAGTTGAAAAATAAAATTTTAGAGAACATTTAAAAAAAGCTATCGGTTTGTTTTTGGGAAAATTCTAATTACAGTTTTTTGAGCAAAAATAAATTGTATGAATGCCACTGTTAGTTTTGATCTTAAAAAAAAGACAGACAGACAAAACAGACTGGACGCAATCGCGGGACCCACTTTTTTTCGACTTCTCTACAATCGTAATATCATGTTTGATTAAAATCTCGAGTTCGAAATTTTTACGAATGCAAAACTTGCCATATATGTAGTTCGCAAGTAAAAATTATAATCGAAATTAAGATTTTTAAATTTAAGCTAGAATTTACTTTTGTAGTTATTTTTTCTTTAAATTCCAAATACTCAATTTTGAATATTTTTAAAAAGATTTGTATTTAGACTTTCTAAGTTTAAGGTATTTACAAGGTTTTTATTTTATTAATATTTGGAATTATAAATTTCTCAGTTAAATTTTTTAAATAATTTCAAATATAGTATTTCTAATTTCAATTTTGCAGTTACTTAATTTAATCAAATTAATTCCACTAATTTGAGTTCTTTGATGTATACAATGGTGTTTAATTGTCGTTACAGGATATTTTTGTTTCGACTAGATCGTTATATATTTCTTTATAAAAGGTTAAATTCTTAAGTTTTAATTTATCAACAGTTATTATAAAAATATTTAAAAATATTTTTAATACATTTACAGTCCCTGGAAGCACTTTAGATTTCATGCACAATCTCCTTCTATTTCCTATTATTTCCTTCTTCCATTAAACAAGTGAGTGACAAACTAGCGTATATTGAATGTATTCTACATAATATGGCCTTAGGGCCAAGTGTGCTGGATGGTAACCGGTTCACTGTGCTAAATTAGCTTACCAACCCTTTAAAAAAAAGACCTATAAAAACAATTAACTCAAGTACAGTTCACAGTTTTGACATCCAATAACATTCTAACTCCAAAACCCCAAATTTATAATAATATCCCCAACAGATCCCAAACAACCGCTAACATCTGTTAGTGTCTTCCTTCTAAAAAAAGCTATTGACGCTATAAGCACATCTTATGCGTATATTACTCAGCTTCGTGTTGGCAACTTGTAAAATAGCTAACCTATTCCTTTTAAAAAAGAACCTATCAAACCTATGCCCAGTTTCTATTTCCCCTCATAGTCATTTAAATTCTTCCAAAGGCACTGTTTTCGCACTCTGCCTAAATAACTTGCCCGAAAAAGAAATCGTTGAAGAGATGAGTGACCAAGGCGTCACAGAGGTCTATAAATAAAAAAAAAAATAAAAAAAGAGAAGTTGAAGGCAAAGAACAAAATGTCGAAATTCCCTCTGGGCTAGTGCTCTTCACTTTCGATCTCTTCCGTCCTGCTACATCTCTTGATGTAAGTTGGTACAAACTCAAAGTGGAAGAATACTTCCCAAATCCTATGCGATGCAAAAATACCAGCTTCTCGGGAACACGATAAAAATCTGTACTCGAACTGCTACTTGCGTCACTTGTAACCTCCCACCGCACCCTTTACAAAATTGCACAAGCACTTTTTGTGCTAACTGAACAGATAACCACCCAGCATCATACAAAAATTGTCAACGATTCATGCAAGCAAAAGAAAATCTGAAAATAAAAACAATAAAAAGTGCAGCGTGGCTGAAGCGAAACAAATCTACGATGAACAGAATTCAACCCCCTCGCCTGCTTTATTCTACTCCTCCATTGCAGCTAACGGAACACAACCGATCCCGTCAAGCTCATTAAGCCTTTTTCCCTCCACAGCCACCCTTGCCCCTACTAAAACAAAATGAATATATTCCAAACAAGATAAAAGAGATAAATCCTCTCTTCTAAATCAATAAATAAAACAGAAACCACATTTCAATATATTGGGAATATAATACTAATCATACCAAAAAACCAACACCATGCATACCATCTTTGACTTTCCCTGCTCCGTCATTATCAAATGATAAATCTGGGTTACCAGTCACACAAAGCATTTCCAAAAATACCGACTCACTCATTTAAAATCTAAACTGCCACTCAAATGTAAATAATGCTTCAAACATCTTCTCAATAAATAATGTAGTAACAAACACACTCTCTTCAAACTTTAATTTACACTCAAACCTATCCTTACAACTCAACGTATCAAACTTAATTAAACTTACAAGCAACACTTCAAACTAACAATTAATAATAAACAAAACATTGCACTTAACTGAAACAGCTTCACCGATGTCCATCGATCACATCAGTTAGCATTAAGACAAAATTTCAGAAAACGACGACAATGATGATGAAGATATCTAAACATAATACTGGTACCAAAAAACATGACTCTTTCGGTCGAAACACTCAATAGGTTCCCCTTTGGAGCTACGGAGTCAAATAAGTAAACAGAATAATACATACGCTTATGACTTTTCACAGTACCACTAAAAATTCCATCCTTAAGATTCTCCAGTGAAATCTTAACGGATATCTTAATAACTATCATGAGCTAATAAAAGAACATAGACCTCATATCATTTCCCTTCAGGAAACACATGTCTTAGACAGCACAAATATTAGAGCTCCAAAGCAATACGCAACATATTTTCACAATTAAAGAACAAATACAACACAAACAAGGTGTAGGGCTTATGATCCATAAATCTGTTCCACACAAAACTCAAATTATACCATCAAATATCTCATCAGCAACTGTTGAAATTGATCTCGATATAAAATTAACAGTACTATCCCTTTACATCCATCCCACACAACCATTTGCAACTTCCAACTTAGAAGATATTCAAAAATTTGTAAAATCTCCTGTACTGCTCACTGGAGACTTCAATTCTTGGAATCCTCTCTGGGGCTCACCATTTTTTTTTGTTTTTATTTTTATAATTAACAAGCACTAAAGGGGTTATTAGTACCCTTTATATGTTCATATTTTAACACAGTGCTCGCGTTAGGAAAATATGGAAGGATTTAAAAGCAGATACCGGTGCACATTGATCTTAAAGTTTTGAACATCACAATGGGATGGAAAAACAGAGTTGGCCAAAGCATTCAACATTCTCGATGTGCGATTTAAGAAAGAACCTCTATACTTGACAGTACGCCCGAAGTTAAGTTCAAGGGTAAACTGATGAGCATTCCTGGAAGTGCGAGTATAACGGCTGAATAGTTTTAGGGATGGAATGCAGGTGGCTAATCCGACAGAACAGTTTTTGTAAAATATCGATAAAACAACGAAAGGCATGACGCATTGCGGCGGTGTTCTAGCGATGTAAATGTTTCGATTATATTTCTGTCGCCTATCATTTTTAAAGCCCTTTATTGTATTCTATTTAAGAGATTTAAACTTGTTTAAGGGGCACCTGCCCAGATATGCGAATTATATTCAAGCTTTGGACGGATGAAAGCTTTGTAGATTATAGCCAGATCAGTGGGGGTAAGAAATGTCTTGCATAGTGGGAGAAATCCTAAGCACCTGGCAGCATTTTTTCCGATATCGAACATGTGATCATTCAACAAGAGGTGATCTGTAATACACTTACCGAGTACTGATAGTTGATTGGTTTCCTGGATGCAAGTGTCACTCATAGACAATGGCATCGGGAGTGCGTTACGCTTTAAAGACAGCATTGAGCTATCGAAGCATTAAATTCAACACGGTTTTTGATTCCCCAAGATCAGAATTTAATGAGCTTATCATAAGCTGCCGTTGAAGTTCCACATCTGAAGGACAAGGATGTGAATCTATAAACGAATATGAAAAGCTGAGGGTACTGTCGTCGGCGAAACAGTTTAATGGAATAGAAGTGACAGACAAGAGATCATTTATGAATAAAAGGAGTCGGAGACAAAACATAGCCCTGGCGGACACCAGCATTTATTTTATGAATTTCAGACTTGAAACCATCTAATACAACTTGTATTGAACGGTTAGAAAAGTAATTTCCAATCCAACGAAGGAGTGATTCATCAATACCAAAAGTACGCATTTTCGATAAGAAAGCTTGGTGCCAAACTCTATAAAATGCTTTTGAAATATCAAGTGCAATAATCTTACTTTCTCCAAAACGATGTAAATATTTGTTCTACTGTTTGGTGAGATGAACCATGAAATCACCTGTGGACCTATTGCTACGAAAGCCATACTGTCGGTCATTAGGAAGCTCCCGTTCTTCAAGATATTTCTTAAACTGAAAATTAATCAGCGTTTTCATGACCTTGGAAAGAAGGGACGTAAGTGCAATGGGACGATAGTTTGTGGGGGAGGAGAATTTGCCTTTTTCAGAGACAAGCTGGACGAATGCAGTTTTCCATCCACTCAGGAAGGGACCTGTATAATAGGACAGATGGAAAAGCTTACGCAGTGGTTTTGCCAGCGTTGAAGAACACCTCTTTAGAACAATAGGGGGAATACTATAAGGGCAAGCGGATTTGTGTATGTCAAGGTCTTTCAGTACTCTTGCGACTGCACGAATGCGAAAGAAGATTCGTCCCATAGAATCATTATCGCTCTCAAGAACAGGAGGACTCATGACACTTTCCGGTAGCGTCAAATTAACAGCAAACTGTGCTGCGAGCAAATTGGCTTTATCAATCGAGCTTACGTAGGGAGTGCAGTTGTGAACGAGCTTTGGAACCGAGGATGACCTGGCGTTTCATACGTTTTTTACAAATGACCAGTTATTTTACCACCTTTGGGACATTGTAGTATTTTTTGCCTTAATTTCTGATCATGCAAAAATTTGGTTCGTCGAATATGACCATACAAGCCCGGCAAAAATCCTCGTTTCAAACCCTTCCAGTGGGTGCCGGGCGGTAATGATCACCGCAGTTGTCTTGCACGCTGTCAAGATGGGGATCAACTAAGGTCAGGTTGAATTGCTGAAGTTTCTTATTCCTTAATAGTAGAAAGCCTTAGCAATGCTATAGATACGGGGTCCCTAATTTCAGTGGTGGTGTGAGCATCTTACATAATCCGTGCCGAAGAATGGAAGGCTGGGGAGCAAACCAGTCGCTAACGAGCTCATTTGGATGCCTTACCAGGGTCCATCTTATCTCCTGCCTTACCCCGGCATATCGGCTGACCTCTTTTTTCCGACCTACTCGTGGGGCCAACAATTAAAACACTTTTACAAAATGGACGACTTAGACATGGCAAACGTAGAACCATCCACAGACTTGGAGGATGAAAACAACAACCTTCTGGCCAGCCGAGAAAAGGCCGTTAAGCGAAACAGATCTCAGGTAGAGATCTGCCCGTCTCAGAAAAAGAGCAAGCTTGACGACCGGACAAAGCCAGTGAAAGCACCATCTTCTGGAGCAGCGCAACTGCGTACTCTTAGTGAGGTTGTCAGGGATGACCTCAACGTAGCAGTTGTGGATGAGCTCTCCACAAACAGCAAAGGTCTGCTGAACGTGTGGAATTCTATCTCTATCTCTGAGATGGTGTTTTCATACACTATATCAAACAGTGAGAGTCCCTACCCTAGTTTTGACTCTGGTGAGATTCTTAGGGTGTATAGGGTAATTAAGTGTGCGGATAGGTTTCTAGGGATTTCCTTAGATTATCAATGACTAAGAGGGCTTGAAGCTCAAGCTTATCCCAGCTAAGGACATCCCTAGACAACCGAAGGCTCGCTTTTGGTTGCCGCTCATGAGCATAAGGCCAAGTGGACAGGACCTGATCCGCGGTCTTCAGAGGCAAAATCCACTGGTCCCCTTGTACGATTGAGCTGTAGTTAAGGCAGAAGAACCGCAGAAGACCAGCTCCTCTTACCTTCGGAGGATTAGCGAGGAGAGTCTAGGGGCTTTCGAAAAGGCCGAGAACAAACTTAGTTTTGGCAAAAGGAATGCCAAAATTAAAATTCTGCAGAGCCGGGGAACAGACACCGACAAAGCTGATGACAACGTCGAGTATTACGATGTTATAAGCAAAGTCGAGATCCCCAGCGAGTTTCCGTGCTCCAGCTCTGCAGCTAAAAATAGTTAAAGACGCGCTGAAGGTCATCCAGATTAATCTGCAGCACTATAAGTGTTCTTCAGAGAATCTGAGAGTTTTCCTAAGGGAGGAAAACTTCGACATTGGCGTTATCCAAGAACCGTGGATAAACGGCCTCATTATGCGAGGCCTCGAAGACAACTATTACGATCTCTTTTATAAAACCGCACATCAAGGCCAAGGTAATCCCAGAATTAGTATTTTAGCTAAAAAACATTTAAAATGTTTTTATGTCCAAGTTTTAGCACTCCCGATCTGACAGTTTTCAGATTTGAAGATAAGAATATACAGGGTTTGCTGTTGGCCTCTTTTTACTCTGCCCATAATGCACCATCCCCTACGGAGGAGGTGTGCAAAATCATAACCGAAGCTAAAATCAAAAAGGCAAACCTTCTGATCGGAGGTGACGCAAATGCTCAGCATACACTTTGGGGAAGTTCTGAGATCAACGAACGAGGAGAGTCACTTTTTGAATTTATTATTGAAAATACTGTGACCATTTGTAACAGAGGCAATACTCCTACTTTCGTCTTTCCGAGCTGAGAAAATTATGATGGATGGGAGGATGTGCTTGATGTTACTTTAATAAAAAACTGTAATTTATTATTGGAGAATTTAAATTCGTTTTCGGATCACAAGTGGATTCTTTTTCAAATTAATTTTGACTCGGAAAACCCTCCGTCTTACAGAAATCCCAAAAGAACTGACTGAACGAAATTCAGTCAAATTGGAGTGCATTCTTGATTACCATATTAGAGAAATCCTAGTTGGACGACCTCTCGAAAGCTCTCAGCATGCTTATCTTAAGGGCAGATCTACGGAGACTGCCCTCCATGAGGTAGTGCGTACTTCAGTTCTACAGAACAAAAAATCCATTATAAAGAATTTACTCTTGCCACCTTCCTAGACATCCATGCTCAGTAATAGGAAGATGAGAGCCACTTTAGTCAATACAATCGCAACAAAACACGTGAGTAGGGTAATGGTGTCCTTACGCCTCTTCTATGGCTTCTAGTCATGGATACAATTCTTGTTAAATTAGAGAGATGTGGAGTGAAGGCGGTAGCCTATGCGGATGATTTGGTGCTATTATTGTCAGGAAAGTACACCTCTATGATTAGTGAAATCACGCAGTCAGCTTTGAAGAAAGTTAACAGTTGGGCCGCGAGTTGTGGACTAGGAGTTAACCAAAGTAAAACTGAACTGTTGCTCTTTACCACCAAAACTAAAGTACCGCCCTTCAAGCTACCTCGACTCAACGGTCAAATCCTATCATTGTCTTCCAGTGCAAGACATTTGGGAGTTATACTCAACCCTAACGGTCAAATCCTATCATTGTCTTTCAGTGCAAGACATTTGGGAGTTATACTCGACCCTAAACTAAACTGGAAACTAAATACTGAAGTACGGGTTAAGAAGGCCTGTGTTCCCTTCTGCGGTTCTCATAGGTGTTGGGTTTTTTGACATGAGAAATTTACTGAAACGGTAGCTCACTGATTGTGTATTTATTAGGGTCAGAGTTAAGACACAACTCTAGGATGTTGGTGCATTGAACTGCAACGTCAGGGATTCGTGTTGGCTTTGGACACTGCGCATAAAGAAATTGTTGACACGGCGCGGGAATTATTTTATTATTTGATTTGAATTATAATTTAAGAAACACACCTATCCACTCATAAAAAGCTTATACACGTAGATCTCACATCTACATCTCCACAAATATTACCTAGCATTGCCTGGCACACACTTGACGTTCTCCACGAAAGTAACCATTTTCCCATAATATCCGCCATTAAACTTAAACGACTATAACGAACGTTTGTTGTTGGTATAAATCTCTTGAACGAGTTTCAATCCTTCCTTCGATATACCACTGTTATGACCCACTGCTTATAGGATCACCAGGCCTATCCGGGCAGCAGGTTAGGAAGGGTGTTCAGATTACTTTTAGGCCTGGCATGCTAGCATTGCCTAGCTCGTCGGATGGGCGGGGTTCTTGCCTAAGTAAACCTGAACGATTGTTATGATTATTCATGCCAGAAAATAATATGGATTTGGGTTCAAAAAAATTGAGGCCCTTTTTGATCTGAGTTTGGTAGACGGATCTTTCTTCCATCGCCTAACAAATTTTCAATTTAGGAGAGCGTTCGATGGATTTTGCTCCCAGAGGCGGATTTCCCACCCACATAAGTATATAGGGATATGCCCTTGTCTGTCTTGTCTTCAATTCTAAAGACAGTTCTTAACTTATAGTTATAATGTTCTTAACTTACCATGGTCTCGTCATCTTCTCCTGAAACGTCGTCGGCATGCCCACCCTAGATCTTTTAGGCTGGAGTTATATTAATTCACCACATTCAATAAAAACCCCAAAGTAATTCACTCCGGCTATGCATCCGAACTTACATCCGAAGGCAAAAAAAAATACAAATCGGTTCTTTTCAGACGTTTGAATACAAATTCGGTTTTATTTACTAACTAAATCCTAATTCTATACCTAATTACTATTATATACATATATAAAGAGATATTTGAAAACAAAAAATTACATTGCGTACTTTAGGCGGCTACGGAAGCTTAACGCCTTTATGAACTTTTATTTAGAATTTGCAAATTTGAAGATTTTAATCGTACTTTTATTTCAATTTTTCTTGTTTTTTTTCTCTTTTTTTGTTCCTTTTTTTTTGGTCCTGTGCAAATTTATTATAATATGGATAGGTATTTAAGTATATATGTATATAAGGAAAACTGACAAAACAAGTTCCCCACACCATTACCTCAAACAAACATAGATCGGGCATTTAGTGCATACCCCCAGGAGTTTAATATTTTAGGTATATCATCATTGGCCTTTTCTTTGATAATTTTTTTCTTGTTTTGTGTTCATAGCTTCTCAATCGAATGTGTGTGATTTTTTTAATTTTTTTATCAACGGATTGATATAAAATTAAATTAAATTTCTTCACTTATTCCAACTCTAGTGTTCCAGATGAGGAGGTGCACCGCTTCATCCAAATGTTTTACCTTTTGCTCTCACTTTTGCAAACACGCTCAATTCTACGAATTCACCATACTTACACCACTGCACTGGAATATAATATTTTCTCTCAAAAAAATGTACCACACTCTTCAAGCATAATTTTTTTTTGTTGTTGAATTTTAAATACATGTTTTTTGTTACTATAAAAAGAGGCGAAGGTGTGGTGAGTACACAAATGAAGGAGTAAGGAGAACTTATAGCAAAAAAGTAATAAAAACTACTTATTGATGAATACACTTTAACTTCAAAGCAATCAAATAGTAGAGGGAGTGGGAGACTATTTAACAATATTTTTGAACAAGGCATAGTGCTCCAGGCATGGAAAACTGCAATCAATATCCCAATTCAAAAAGATATCAATGGTTACAGCCCAATTCCACCGTTAGCCTGCACTAGCAAAATTTTAGAAAAATGGTATATAAAAGACTACTTTGGTTTACTGAAAAGTACAATCTCATTAACCTAAGCCAGATTGCCTTCAAACACGGCCGTAGTACGATAGATTCACTTCTTCACATAGACAAGCTTGTATCCTTAGCACTCTCTTGTAAGAATCATATTTCAATTGTGTCAATTGACTTTGAGAAAGCGTCCGAACGCATTGGAATCCATATCGTTCTAAATAAATTAATAAAATGGAAGATTGGCCAACAAATGAATAATTTTGTTAAGTCGTTTCTTACAAACCGATTTTTTAAATCTATGGTTAATAACTCCCTTTCTAAACTACATAATCTTAAAAATGGTATACCACAAGGATCTCCCCTTTTGGTAGTCCTTTTTATGGTTGCATATAATGATATAAGCGAAATTATTTCAAAATACAAAAAAATCGATCATTCATTATACGCAGACGATTTGTACTTAATATCAAGATGTAACAAAATGATACGTACAGCTAATTTATTCAAAGAAGTTGTTACCTTTATAAATAATTGGTGTCCAACCTGTTTTTGCCTTTTTGTGCAATGACGTTTGGAGCTTGAACTACTATAGTGACCCCGGTATCATCCAAATTGAAAATCCGATCAGCTGTAAAGTTAAACTTACCGAGTGCTCTCTCATAATTTGAATGAAATTCTTCAAAATTCTTCCGTTTGATTTTCTCTCCATGCTTCGGGACATTTTTGCAACAATTCAAAAGCTAATTCTCGAGCTTGAATTTTGGTCAGTCCGTTATTCATCTTCGAGCTTCGTATCAAATATTTTCTTCACCATTAGTAAAAACTTGTTGTGTTGAATATTTGCTTGAAAATTTTAAGTTTTGTGGCTCCTTATTACTTGTTAACTTTTCAATACGGTAAAACAATGTAGTTGGAAACATTCCGAAGGCAGCAGCAACCCCTCTTAACGAAATTGTTTTATCCAAAACTGCTGGCACTTGTAACATCATCTTCATTGACCAAATAAATAAATAAATTAGGGGGCGCAACAGTCCATGAAGAACCAGGGCCTAGTGACTTACAAGTCTCAACCATTCCTGTGTGCGAGTAATGTTGTCAGGAATGGAGGGGAACTACAGTTTATATGCCGAATCCGAACGGCTAATTTGAGAAAGCACTTTTCATGACAAGAATTACTCTTGGAGTTGTTGTCAATTTCTCGCAAGAGGCAGTACCCGTGAAAAAGTTAGGTAACACAGGCAGGGATTGAACCCAAGACCACTTGCATGACAGTCCAACGCACTAACCATCACACTACGGGTACTACATCTTAATTGACTACTGTGAATTTTGTTCTCTTATAAGTGCGCATCATTATTGCCTTTGGGACAAGAAATTGAAACATTGAACCCATTTATTGACTAATATACAGTGAAGGATCTAAAAATATGTAAAAGAAACTGATCGGGCAGTTTCGAACTTGTTCAATCTTGCCCCAACACACTTGTTCAAATCTGCCCCAACTGTTTCAAAGCCATAACATTTGGAGTAACTACTTTACTTAAACATTTTAATTTAAAAACTCACCGTTATTTGGTTCCAAATTTATTTACGGTTAACAAAATGTATTTCCTAGTTATATATCGCGCACTAAAATTTGTACACACCCTTACAACTAAAAAAACAAATATAACGCACCAGCACTCAAAAACCACCTTCCACCTATAAATCTGAAAGCTGACTGAAAAAAGCACGAAACGTCAATGAAGTTTAAGGATACATTGTTGCCAGTTTAAAACATTTAATATATCTACTTCTCTGTTGAGGTGTTGTTCAAGACGGTGCTCTGTTGCAATAACCAGTGTTAGTCCGTATTGCCAAGTCTACGGTTTTCTTTATAGCCTTTTGAAACCAACCTTGCCTTTCGCAGCTCCAGTGAACCGTCTTGCTTATATTTTACCTGTCTATCAGTAGGTCTGGCTTCCAACTCCCAAGTTATGTTTCACATAAGCGAGTGCAATTCTTCCTGCATGGAACTATACGAATTAGTAAAATTTTCAATCTTTCCAGCTGCTTCCGATTTGAAAGGTCAGCTTCAAGTTGCAGATTTTTTCGCAACCACCTACTGGCTCCGTTGAAAGCTGTCTTCGGGTTGAATTGCGTTTGCTTTTGAAGTTAAGTTTTCCTTTCCAGGTGGGTGTTATACCGTTCTAAATACTTTCTTTGTTTCCATTACTTCTGCAGATAAGTTCCCCCGTCGAGGTGAGCATTGTTCTGGTTCATCTAAGTTTTCTTAATTTTTGGATAAGTCTTCAGTTCAATGGTGCTTGCTTCATAGGTTCAATGTTGAAAGTGTACAAGTTTTTCCGGGATTCTTTGGCCTTCCTTTTATCACTCGGTACATCTTCCACAAACTTTACATCCCTGCTACTTATGACAAGAAATGTTCCGGGCTTAAGAAGTCTGTTGGTTGTATATTCGTTTTCAAATCCCACAACATTGTGCTATGTACTCTTCGGGTCAAATTTTCCAATGTTGCATCCTTTGTCCAGAACATAGGCCCGAGTTCCGATGAGCTCGAGTTTTGACACATCCAGCTTTTTCCTGTCCATAATTCTTCTTATGTGGTATTCCCATATATTTTCGTTGAGCACCTGTTCCTGATAAAAGCAGCTGTGCACATGAATTCCGTTCATAACATATCTGCCTCAAGCTTTAAACACCTTGCCATGTCCATTAATGTTCTTTAGCTTTTTCGGCTATCCCATTTTGCTGCGGGATGTATGGTGCAGAGAATTAATGGTCTTTTCAAT
Source organism: Eupeodes corollae (assembly GCF_945859685.1). Taxonomy (NCBI): domain Eukaryota; kingdom Metazoa; phylum Arthropoda; class Insecta; order Diptera; family Syrphidae; genus Eupeodes; species Eupeodes corollae. The sequence continues at coordinate 120,380,275 of NC_079147.1, forward strand.
TCTGTACTCGGTTCCGTTATCGTTCCGTGAGCGCAAAAAAAGTTATAACCAGGCGAAGTATACAACACTGAACACATTAAAGACACACAACTGAGACAAGAGACAAGATGCACGAGTCGCAATAGCAACTACAATTTGTATGTCTTCTTTCTTTATACTTCGCATGGAGTATGGACAATGTGAAAAAAAAACAAGGCCGACGAATCGAACGTGATCGTCGAACACGGCGAAAATTCATACCATATTCGTTTTTAAAAGAGGAAAATTGTGTGAGGTTATTTTTATTTGTGTAAAAATGAAGTTTGCTAGCGAAATTGACCCAGCACGACAGGATGTGCGTTAATTGTCTATGGGTGGGGAAGGAGAAAATGAAACACAGGTGTTTGAGTTTAGTAGGCGGATTTTTGGATTTTTCAAATGTTAAATAAGAAGTAGTTATTGTGTGAAAGCGTTTTTTATCTTGAAAGGAAAGTGACTTACGCTAGCCATAGACGATGAACATGTTGGTGTGATTTGTTGGGCAGCGGTTCGCCACCCACGGCCCAACATGTTTATAAACTTCATTTTTTGTGTGACGTCGTGAAGTCAAGATGTGCGATAGAAGTGCGGATGATACAATAGCATGTTCGATAATTTATTGTCCATAAAAGAAAAACAAACAAAGAAAACGAAAGTGGATGAAGGAGTGGCTTCTTAACAGAAATTCTCGGTCACATATAAATTTGTTAAAACAAGTTGATTTAACTTCTCCTGAAGTTTATAAAAATTTCCTCCGTATGGATGCAACAACCTACGAAGAACTGTTGATATGAACAGCGCCATTAATAAAGAAAAAAAAAAACAATAATGTGAGAAGAAATTTCACCCAATGAAAGGCTGTCTGCTACATTAAGATTTCTGGCAACGGGACAAAGTTTTGAGGATTTGAAATTTTTGACAAATATATCTGCCCAAAGCCTTGGAGGTATAAATATTGAAACATGCACGGCTATATGTTCATCATTGAAACAATTTATTCAAGTAAGTATTTATAAAAAATTTACAAAATTATTGAAAATTATGGTTATCAAAATATTCTTGAAAAGAGTTGTTAGGAATTATACTTTCATTTCCAATAATTTGTACGCTTTCATATCGTGGTGAATGGTCTACTCTTTTATCAGAAATAATATGAACCTCTGCTGGTGTAGGTATGTGGTAAATATGGTGAACTTTTATATGATGCAAGAGTAGATGATGGGCGACTTATTATTTGTTGCTGTCTTCCAAGGTTTATGCAGTTTGACATTGTTAAATGTCCTAATTCTCCATGCATAAGTGTGTCATCTATTATAAGCTTGGCCAAAAATGTTTACGTTCGGCTAAGTTTCCTAAATGTTACCATGCAACTTTCTGCATAAACTTCTGCTTCATCTTTTTCTTTTGTTGGTTAATTAGACCGCTCGAGGTGCTCAACTGCTTTTTTTAGGAAAACATTTGTATCTATTTTGGCTTTCTTCGCAACTGTTGTCTAAATAAAAAATATATAAAAGTAATAAATATAGAAAATTAAGAATAATTCATAATAAAACTTATTAAATAATAATAAAAACATTTTTATAGATGCCAAAAAATGTGCAGGAATGGAAATCATTTGCAGAAGAATTTGAAAAAAGTGGGACTTCAATCACTGCATCGGCGCCATAGATGGCAAACATGTCAATTGTGAAGCCAGCAAAATCGGGTTCAAATTTCTTTAATTATAAAATGCAATTCAGCATTGTTTTGATGGCTTTGGTTAGCGTAAAATATGAGTTCATTGCTGTATATGAGGGAACAAATGGCAAAGTTTCTGATGCTGGCGTATTCGGAAATTCCAAGTTTAAGCAAAAATATGATGACGGAGGGTTCAATTTACCAGAAGAAGAAAAATTAACACTCTCTGACGATGTATTGCCGTATGCTAGCTATTTGCATAATTTCTTATGCCAAAAAAATGAGGATATTTATTTGAGAAGCAGAACTGACGAGCATGCAGATGAGAAATTGATAGATTTGCAGACAGCGAGCTATGGGAGTGCTACAAGGGATGCAAAAAACATCAGGAACAAATTTAGCAACTACTTTAACAATTGTGGCAGAACAATTTTGTTTAAATACATATTTTTATTTCGCATCATATTATGTTTTAACATTTAAAAAATAAAACAAAAATAAAGCACAAATTTACTTACATTTTCTAGTTCAAATAATTCATCAAATGTAACAATACTCTCCAATTGGATTTCCTGGTCTTTTATAAATTCAAATTGTCCATAATACCATAACTGTGGTACATGTATGTCGTCAACTCCTGCTCCAGATCGTTCACTACTACGCAATTTTTGGAGTTCTCTCTTATAGCATGCCCGCAATCCGTTATATTTTTTTTAATAAAATCCATAGTGGCGTTGGGCTCAAATTCTTTGGATTTGGTAAGAATGTTATCCCATGATTTGTTTTTGTCCAATTTATTCTTGTACAAATCACTTCTTGAATTCCATATTGCCGGTTCACATTTTATGGCTTCAATGAAATTTTCAATAAATAATTTGCATTGCGACGACATATTTACTCATTGAAAATAACAACACAAATGAAAAATTGTTGTCCCACAACGCCATACACGACGAACATGTTGATAAACTTCAAAACGTGTTGTAAACTTGCCCATACACAGCCAATACGTTAGCCAGAACTTCACGGTTTATAAAATATTTCATAAACCGTGGATTTGTTGGCCAACATGCTCATACACGAATAATTTTAAGCCCAACACCAACAAATCACACCAACATGTTCATCGTCTATGGCAAGCTTTAAGCAAGTGCATTTTATTATGTGTTATGATTGGTATGATTTTTATGTTCATATTTCTTATTGCAATTATTATTAACATAATTCCAATTCATACATGGTAGGCTACTTGATTCCTTTAGAACAGCTCAATTCAAAACAAGCATTTAATTTTTAATTTAAGATTTTTTTTGAAATAACAGTAGTACTTACAACCAAGGATTATGCTTTATTTTAGAGCCAACAGTATTTTGTATGAAGTGAAACTGAATCGGTGATTGTTAAAACAACATGAGTGACATTTTTTACGGGAGAGACAAAAAACCTTATATTTTTGACAACACGGTCGCATTGAAATCTTATTAGGGGCAGTCCTGGGAGTTGTAAACAGTTGAAAGTTAAAAAAAAATCTTTTTAGCAAAGGAGATTTTAAAAAAACTAACTTTATATTTTAGTTATGTAATAAGTACAAAAAATAAAAAAAAAACACAGCTTTGAGCCAGAAGTTCATTAAAATACAAAATAACGATAAATATAAAGTCTATTCTTACTATAACAAAGTCAAAAGTAATAGTTTCATAATTACTTTCCATTCCATGTGGGCCATTTTTTAATATCTTCACAAAAAGTTTGGTTCTATTCAGGCACATAAGTTAAAAGTCTTAAGATATCCGCTATTTAATTTTTGTTTATCGGTCTCTTGCTCATGTAAGCCTTTTCTGTGGAATTGTAGGAGTTCTTGGTCACAGTTTTTTTAAAGCCTTAAAAAAACAGAACGTTGACAATTCATCAACGAATTCCATGCATGTCACGTTTCCATCATTATCTGTATGAAATGGGTATACTTTGAAACCTGGAAAAATACCTTTTTGTCTTTAATGGACAGACCTTCCATATGAGCAAGTTGAAAAGCAGGTTCTTTTATGGAATTTATGCCACCATTTCTTGAATTGCAGTACATCATTTTGTTGTTTTCATTTCACTGTGAAGTTTTCATGTGAATTAAGAGAAATCCTGGTTAGTTCTTGTATGTCACACACCCTGTCATATTTTTTTAAATTTCCTTTGTTCCACCCAAATGCTCGGTCAGATAGCAGAAACGAATGCCCTCTTATTGGATAAAACTGCTTAATTTTTTAAAATCTCCCAATATCTACAAGCGCAGCAAAATACCGCCGTAAGGTGTTATTTTTATTTCATCCTCCGCATCCATCGCTGAATATGAAAAGGTTTTTAACACTTTCAGGCATGTGATTGTTTACGTAATAATCAATGAAAGGAGTAACTTCATTGGTAAATTTACCGGCTATACTTTCGTGGTTAGTATACAATTTTGATGAATTCGTCTTAAGATCAGTAATGCTAAAAATACTAACAGTAAGTTGATGTAGATAAAACACCTAAAACATTCAGTTATTCACAGGTATAGCAGGTGCCAACCTGTGGCCTTCCAAAATTGAGATTAAATCGTTCATTAAAGATTTTTAAGTAGACTTAATATTTCACAATAGTTTCTAGATATTTTTCGTTAAACAAGTAGTGCATCTTCTTTACATAAAGTTAAGCATCCAAATATCGAACTTCTTTTGACGAAGAATGGCTAACTTTATGTGGAAAAGAGTTTATATATGGCCTTCGATATGTAAGCACACTTCAACAAATATCGTGGTTTTGGATACTTTCCTCTTTTTTGGCAGTTGACCTTCCTTCAATAAGTTGCAAAGTCTTCGCAGTCTTTCAAACGCTACTGCAAAAATGTTTTGAAATGCAGTCTTGGAAACCTAACAATGTATTTTGTATGTTCTGGTTAAATAATAATCTTAAAAATGTTACCATACAAATCTTTAATTTACTAGCATCCTTAGTAGGTAAAAAATAGTATAAATAAATATGGAATTCTGGTCGATGAAATCAGTCCTTGAAGTGGAATCTGGTTCGGCATGTGGTTGTCCTTCAACGCATACAGGTTGCTGCTGCTTGGATCGGCGAACTATACGAACTTTCTCAATGTTCTACTGAAGAAACATGTCCTGTTCGTTTTTAGTTTCTAACAAAAACACTCTAGTAAAGATATAAATCCTTCGTACGTATCACCCTCCAAAACCCATTTGTTTACATTGTTGTATTTGTAATGTGAACGAATTCAACGAGAAAAAATTGACGTGTTTTCACGCATACATAGACACACTTACTGAGTTTTTTGGGGAAATTTAATAAATTGGACGAGAAATTACACGCACACTATGAAAAAGTTTATGAGGCTGATTTCCGGTTCAGCCTGTAGGCAAACCAAGATGTCTACCGGGGATTTATATCTTTATATAGAGTGTTTTTGGTTTCTAATTGAAGATCATTTTTGAACAATTCCCTTGCCTCGTTGTCATCAATTAGATTGTAGCATCTTTATTAGAAAGAATAATTGAATAGGTAGCCATTGAAAAACAAAAGAAAAAAAACCTGCAATCTGAACCCATTTGCAATGCTTTGACAGGTTTCCCTTTGTGACTGGTGAACTCCGCTCCACATAAACGTTACTTTTTAATTATGTTTCTTTTGTATGAGCTAGCATTATTTGATCTTGGCCTTATATCCAAACAAGAAACTATAATGTTATTCATAATTTAATTAATTTTAACTTTTTTAAGAGAAAACCAACTCGAAAGACCTCGAACAACTGACTGAGAATAGTATTATTATGAAAGAAACTGCAAAAAACAACCGTTAGCCTACTACGTTTTTCCAGCTTTGGGTGTAAAAAGAAGTTAAATCCATGCACTAAATGTGTTTAGCATTCATTTGTCAAAATGGCATAAAACAATGTTGTTTTAATTATTCAAGAAACATAAGGCATCCAAAATAATGTGACAAATGTGTTTAACAATAATGATAGAATGGGTTTAACGGGTTATTATTAGTTTTTAAAAACCTTTCAAACAGTCTTTCTGTTGAACGTGTTTTCAAAACTTTTTTCACATTCAGATGTTCCCTTTAATACCTTACAAAACCTAAACATAGACACTGTGTTTTGTACGAACCAAATTAAGAAAATGAAAGAATTTATTGAAATATAAAGGAACGAAGGGTTTGAAGACATTTGGCAAACACCGTTGCTCACTGTCCCATTAGATATAGAGAAAAGCAAATCAATAAATTATAACATGTTCTCGAGTAAAATTAAATATACAATATTGTGTTTTAAAGGAATAGAAAACTTACTTATGCAAATATTAGTTTTGCATTCTTCCAAACTATTAAACAATGATCGGTTTGAGCACATGTGCAATGTAGCTCCCGAATCGACACACCAAGATGCCTCTTCGCTAATAATTCTTAATGCAGATTCCTCTTGAATTGTAAATCCGTACTGCCAATCATCGTCGGGTGAATGACCACCCTTTCTTTCCGCATTTGTTGAAGTCGTATTCAAATGAAACATTCTTATTAATTTTTTAAAAAATTGTTTGGTTTAAACTTCCCTACAGAATAGAAAGCTGACGATGTAGGCGACTCTTTCTTTGTCACTAATCTCAAGGAGCTGCCTGCATACAACATCAAGTTCCGGATAGATGCTTTGCGCATCGAATGCTGCCTGTACATCTTAAAATTCATCAAAAAGTCCATCGAGCAGTATAAACACCAATATATCCTTGTCGATTTTGGCTTCCAGCTCAAGCAGCCTGCTCACTGGCTAGTTCATTTGAATATTAATCCAAACAAAATTTGGAGTAAAGAATTGAAAGAAAAAATATATACTTTTAATTTGATATTATCCCGTATTTGAAACAACCCGGGCCCATAATTTGTTGAAATAAAAGACCGTTTTAACAAGAATTATTAGATTTTTGTTTCGATTGTTCGAGAATACAAAACGAACAACCAAGTTGGAGAAAGGTAAAAATTAAAAAAAAGGAGAATGGCAGATGACGAGTGTGACACTTGTCAGGAAGAAGTAATAATAGAAACGGAGTGTATTTTATACAATGTTATGAAATTCTAACAAGTAGATTCTTTGTTTTCTTTAAACGTAAATCAATAATGTTGTAATTTCATCAAATGGATAATTGGGTTTATTTTCGTTGTATAATCTTTTCACTTCTACTTCTTTCAAACTCTGTTATTCATAATTATTTTATCTATTTCCATCTATAATTAAGTCTCAAATTTGGTTGAATTTACAAATCCTCCTATGAAATTAGTGGGCCAATGTTGCAGTGGGTTGGTTTCGTTAGTCCTTACATTTAATTGCCATTTTTCCTGGTCCTCTTATCTTTCTTATTTATATAATGTATGTGTCTAAAATTCTGCAAATGTCTCTTATACGCAGATAACATCAAGTTTTTTTCCTGTTATTTATAGTGCAATGATTGCCTCCTCTTTCAAAAAGAACTTCATTAATAGCCGCGTTTTATTATCACCATGATCTGATCCGGATCTTGGATTTACATGCATTACAACAACAACACAAGATCCTGCTTTGTGTTTGGATCTCAATTTGAGATCCAAAATTTAATTCTTTTTTTCACAACAAGCGCTCTATCATTGTGATTTCACATGTAAATGTTGGTATCATTGCAAACAAATTAAATAAAACCTGTATTGCCATATAGACATTTTAATTTGACTGAAATAAAATATTTTTTTAAATAAAAAGCGAGAAGCTTTACATTTATTTATTTGGTATATAATCCATGAAATAATTAGATATTTTAACAAAACTAATTAATTGGTGAAATTCAAATAATTACGTCCAAAAAAATGTATATTTGACATAATTTATGGGTAATATTTTGCCCAAAAAAAAGGAACAAAAAAAATCATTGAGCAAAATGTTCTATGGGTAACCCTGCTTTAAATGTCAAAAAACATAAATAAAATCGAGAAAGCTGCAGCAGAAAAAAATGTTGAAAATACTTTTACATGGGAATTTTTTGAAATCATTCTTTAAATTGAAAATGGTTGTAAGAAACACTTAGGTGACATAAATTAGAACTCAGAACGGTCTAAACCATCTCAATGAAGAGAAGCGGTTTGTATGTAACACTTCCAAGAATTTCGAGAGAAAATCATACAAAATTCTTAAAAGTATTACATACAACCCACCGTCATTTCAAAACTACTCTCTTAATTGAGATGGTTCAGACGGTTCTGAGTTCTAATTTATGTCTTACAACCATTTTCAATTTAAAGAATGATTTCAAAAAATTCCCATGTAAAAGTATTTTCAACATTTTTTGATTTTTGTGATTTGCACATTTTCAGAAGTTGTGGAGCTACAACTGGAACTTGAATCATCATAGATAAGATTCAATAGGGATAAAATTGAATTTTTTGATTCTTCGCTTTCATCACTTTCAAATAAAAACTGCAAATTATAAAAGTTTTTAAAAGAGAAAAGAAATAAAAATTAAAATGAATATTTCGATCAACCACAGCAGCTTCCAATTTGGGTATTTGTTTATATTTTTTTTGCTTCGAAATGTCACTTTTGAAAGAACGAATTTGACACAGCTACCAAACTTTAAATAATAAAAAATATGATGATCCAATGCTGTTTTATTATCATGATCTGATCCGGATCAGATCACGGTGATAATAAAACGCGGCTAATATTTTAGATGGTGTAATCTAAATGATCTTAAATTAAATATAGAAAAATGTGTGTCAATAGGATGTTCAAATGGAAGGCATGTGAATTCAAGAGGACACAAAAAAACAACTTCTGGCTATTAACCCCTATTCTTACCTTTCCGTGGTGAACATCGGATGCTTAGTACCTCAAGTTAAGATTGTGTTCAAAACTCACTATATGGTTGTTGGGGGTAACAAATGATAGTGGGGGGATAGTGTTTTCACTAAGGCACCTCTTCTTTCATCCAGTCGGCAGAGGAGGGATTTCCAAGATAGAATCAACGGTGGCGCCTACAGTTTCAGTCAGGTTGTACTACTAGGTAAACAAGTTATAGGGCTACTACGACATATTCAAAGCAATTGGAGTTAAATCAAGAACTTGGGCTCTCAGGTTGGAGGTCGTGCGGTAGGGTGACTTTTTGACTACATAAAGAAAACCTAGTTGCGAAGCACCAACAAGCCTCGGATACGGACGAATTTACTATTGACAACCCACGCAAACGAATTAAGGACTTTGGATATGCACGTGGAATGTTACGTCAGTAAACAGACCACGTGTAGCCGAAGAATCACCGTAGGCCCAAGACTGTTATAAAGCAGACATAACTGCCATCCAGGAAATACGATGGGATGGCCCGGGGAAAAAATGTATGAAAAATTTCGATATTTACTATGGTGACTGCTGCCAAAAAAACCAACAGCGCTTATTTGGATGCAGCCATGTCATTGGAGCCAGACTTGGCAACAAGTCTTGATCTATAGGTGCATCAACAAGCGCCTTATGACCATTAGCATCGAGGCTAAAATCAGCAGTATAAGCATAATATGCGTGCACGCCCCACAGAAGAAAAGAGTGATAACACCAAGGATATGTTCTTCGTGCTTTTAGGCAAATCGGTGCTGCATAGAAGGGCGAGAGCTGCTCACGAGCTGATTGAGCAGAAGAGGTGAGAGAAATACTGACTTCTCAGAAGGAAAAAGAGAGAGCATGAGAAGCGTGCGGTTGAAGATGTTGAGATTTTCAAAAGCAGGAATGAAGTTCGAAAGTCTTATGAGCAGGTGAACCGGGATTCAGAAGTACATTAAGTTCGAATCAGCTGCAAAGACTAAAGTGGAAACATCACAGTGGAACCGCAGTAAATGCTGAGAATGCGAATTACGCTCTCAGTTAGGATGATCCATTCAACAAAGATGACGAAAACCAACAAAACCGTCTTCCCGACTTAGACGACGCAAAGATTAAATCCTGAGCTCTTCAGAGCAGCTGAACATAATTTGGTTAGGAGCATGCACCAACTTATCTGTTAGATATTGTTGAAAGAAAGCATGCCCGATGAATGTAACTGTAGCATTGGTTGGTCGATTCTGAAAAAAATAGACCCTCTAACCTGCACCAATTATAGAGGCATCAGTCTACTTAACATCGCTTGCAAAATCTTCTCTGGCGTAATATGTGAAAACCTACAGCCCATCGTCAACAACCTGATCCTTATCAGTGTGGTTTTATACCAGAAAAGTCCACCGTTGATCGAATACTCACATTAAGGCAAATCCTGGAAAAAAAACCAAGGAACGTCAAATCGACACGCACCATCTTTTCATCGAGGCCGTATATGACAGCATCTACAGGGGCAAGCTGTTAAGGGACATGTCTAGTTTTGGCATTGCTGCCAAACTTGTCCGTTTGTGTAGGATGACCATGGAGAATTCACGCTGCTCAATAAATGTTGGAAACAACTTGACAGAACCTTTCGAAGTCAAAAAACGTTTTAGACAAGGTGATGCGCTTTCATGCGATTTTTTTAACATCGTACTTGAAGTGCAGAGCTCACTAGAGCTGATAACATTAACATAATCGGAAGAACATAGCGTGATGTCAATAGGGCTTTTGTGAGTATTGAGTCACAGCCTGGAAAGTCTTCGAATTCACACCCACAGGACAGCGCAGTAGTGGGAGACCGCGGAACAGGTGGCGCGGAAACTGACCTCACCCAACTTGGAGCGCGAAACTGAAGACATCTGGCTAGGGACCGAGCTAGATGGAGAAATTTGTTCGGTGAAACCCTAGTTCACGCAGGACTGTAGTGCCACCTTATAGTTAAGTAAGCAAGTGTGTCAATACTCATATTTACTCACCCACACATTTATTTCTAGAACCTGAAATAAATTTCTTTGTATCTGTTGATTATTTATCATAGAATTAATCATTTGTATTTAAAAAAAAATTAAAATGTTCTGAAACAAAATAAATCGGAAGAACACATGTAGAACTAAATGTCTCGGTGTAAAAAAATAATATTTTTTAAAAGTAAATTCCCGAGAAATCAAGAAGTTAAGAAAGTAAGCAATGTATGTTTTTGGAATTTTTTCCAATAATTGCACTTCCCTATATTTCTTCTTTTAAGGAATTTAGGGCCAAATGACAATTATTAAAAGTGTCGTACCTTAGGCGCAAAGTGACATAAATTAATTGTGTTTTCTTATTAAAATCGGTTCTGTGCACCAAAAGGCTATAGCTAGTAGGTTGGGTTAATGCAAATCTATATAGTTAATACTACAGTAAATTATATTCGGCTAGAATATCTCTAGAATTGTTTCATTCCACACAATAGCTACGTATATATTGTAGTTCAAATGATTTAATTTGTTAGCAAAAATCCAATGGACTATTTTTAATTTCGACAACAATAGGTAATGAATTAAAAATATATTGAAATAAAACTTATTTTATCATATGCAAAATATTTTTGTTAACAATTTTTTTTTTTTTTTTGAAAAATCCAATATACAATAGTGAAAAGAGAAATGATATAAATATTGCGTTAATCTTTTAGAAACATTCAATTGACAGATGGACACATATGGGAAGTTATCAGTGTGAGTAACATCTCAATCCTTTTCTACTTGCGATATTTGGTAACTATAAGGCAAGTACTTTGAAAAATTCTAACTCATATTTTAATCAAACATTACACTAAGACGGTAGAGAAGTCAATTCCAATTCCTTCCGTCTAGGTCAATTGAATTCAAACTTTACATTAAAGTCTTTAAGTAAATTCGCGTTACGCCTTTATTTCAATTTCACATTATTTGTTTAAACTTAAAATAACAGTACCTCCCATAGGTCGAACTTTTTTGATTAAAAATAATAAAATCGAATTTTATCCAGCTCATAGATTTAAATATATTTTGTATTTTAGTTTTTTGTCTTAACTTGGCTTCTTTCAATAAAACACATATTTTTCTACCGCTCCAGAAGGGTACTCACCATAAAACCTCTATTTAGTTTTAAGTTTTCTTAAGAAGTGATTTAAATATTTTCCATGAAAAAGTTCTTATAAAGGGTGATTTTTTTGAGGTTAGGATTTTCATGCATTAGTATTTGACAGATCACGCTGGATTTCAGACATGGTGTCAAAGAGAAAGATGCTCAGTATGCTTTGACATTTCATCATGAATAGACTTACTAACGAGCAACGCTTGCAAATTATTGAATTTTATTACCAAAATCAGTGTTCGGTTCGAAATGTGTTTCGCGCTTTACGTCCGATTTATGGTCCACATAATCGACCAAGTGAGCAAACAATTAATGCGATTGTGACCAAGTTTCGCACTCAGTTTACTTTATTGGACATTAAACCAACCACACGAATGCGTACAGTGCGTACAGAAGAGAATATTGCGTCTGTTTCTGAGAGTGTTGCTGAAGACCGTGAAATGTCGATTCGTCGCCGTTCGCAGCAATTGGGTTTGTGTTATTCGACCACATGGAAGATTTTACGCAAAGATCTTGGTGTAAAACCGTATAAAATACAGCTCGTGCAAGAACTGAAGCCGAACGATCTGCCACAACGTCGCCCTAGAAAAGTTGGCAGAAAATCCGCTTTTTTATCGACAAATTTTGTTCAGCGATGAGGCTCATTTCTGGTTGAATGGCTACGTAAATAAGCAAAATTGCCGCATTTGGAGTGAAGAGCAACCAGAAGCCGTTCAAGAACTGCCCATGCATCCCGAAAAATGCACTGTTTGGTGTGGTTTGTACGCTGGATGAATCATTGGACCGTATTTTTTCAAAGATGCTGTTGGACGCAACGTTACGGTGAATGGCGATCGCTATCGTTCAATGCTAACCAACTTTTTGTTGCCAAAAATGGAAGAACTGAACTTGGTTGACATGTGGTTTCAACAAGATGGCGCTACATGCCACACAGCTCGCGATTCTATGGCCATTTTGAGGGAAAACTTCGGAGAACAATTCATCTCAAGAAATGGACCGGTAAGTTGGCCACCAAGATCATGCGATTTGACGCCTTTAGACTATTTTTTGTGGGGCTACGTCAAGTCTAAAGTCTACACACATAAGCCAGCTACTATTCCAGCTTTGGAAGATAACATTTCCGAAAAAATTCGGGCTATTCCGGCCGAAATGCTCGAAAAAGTTACCCAAAATTGGACTTTCCGAATGGACCACCTAAGACGCAGCCGCGGTCAACATTTAAATGAAATTATCTTCAAAAAGTAAATGTCATGGACCAATCTAACGTTTCAAATAAAGAATCGATGAGATTTTGCAAATTTTATGCGTTTTTTTTTTTAAAAGTTCTCAAGCTCTTAAAAATTCACCGTTTACTATCTTAATAATATTTCATGACAAATACGTCAAATTTTACTATATAATAAATTTAGGTTGTTTTGATTCATTGGCATTTTAATTTTTCATTACCGCAGCACGAGTATCCTTCTGATTGTTTTTACAGTCAGGTTTCAATAGAACAGGATTAAAACATTAGGACGAGTTTTTAAAAAAAAAATCTTATTTTTCTCGGATTTAACCGTACTTTTTTTGAGCTAGTACAGTAGCCTTAAAGAAGTTTTTTCTTTTGCATTTGAATATTAGAATACATATGAAGGAAAATATAACATGCAAATAATAATTTTTCAAGCTAAAATAAAAAGCACACAAGGTACGTCCTCGTTCGTTTAAAGCTTTATTACGAGTGACAAATATAATGCATCGAGAGAACAGTTAAAGTACATAAATTATTCGATTGACCCGTAAGAGAATAATATAAAGCATAGAATAATTATAACTAATATTGACTTGAAAGACTTAATTGAACTGAAACACGGTTTCATGTTGCAACTTCGTAAGGAAGTCATGAAAGTCCTAGATTTTCTAAATCTTTAATCAAATATCGATCATTTTCTAATTTTTTAACTACTTAAGTCTATCAAGAACGTTATGAATTAAATATTCTTGTATGTGATTTTTAACGATTCCCTTTTGCTCTAACATCGAATAATAGAATGCTTGAACTAACACAGTACTTTTAATGATTGTATTATTGAGGCGAATTCAAATTTGTCAAGATATTTTGTCCGTTCCCGTTCAGCATCGCTTTTCTTGGAAAGCATTGGAGTTAGACATCTGTTGATACGTTCCACCTGTCCATTCGACTGGGGTGAACTCAAACTGGCAGCAACCTTAATGAGTTAAACACAGTTTTGTTCCTCAGAAGTAAATAATATAAATATACCCCCGTCCGAGATTAAACAGCTCTTTTTCTTAGCACTGTATCACCTCCGTGCCATTGGTACTTTTAACCGAATAAAGCTTTGCGAATTTCAAAAACTAGCCGGCAACAAGGAAGATATGCTTTTTTTTAAATTTCGTATGCAAGATGGCAATGGACCAAAACGGTCAACGTAGATAGTGTCAAACGGCTTTTCGCCTTGGCGTATATTATGCAAAATTGCTTCCTTCTTGACGCATGGTGGGGTAAAGGCAACACATTAAAGACAACATTTTATTTAGTCCTTAATTCTAGTTTTCAAATCAGGAAACCAATATGTTGTCCTTAGAAAGATATAGCATTTCAAGGCCAATATGACACAACGCGTTGTGATGCTTTTTATCACCCTTCTCTGCATATCCGAATTAACATATGTAAAAGTAAACTTTTTTATCAATTTTTCGATAAACTAACCCGTTTAGCAATTCATAAGCACAACTTCCTTTCTTTTCTAACGTTTCTACAGTTTTTCTAATTTTTGGATCTTTTTGTTGTTGAGCCGCAACAACATGTTCAAATTCAACAATCAATATATTGTAGGAATGGCTTAAGGCATCTTTGTATATATGTATATTTAAATAGTACTATCATGAAAAGGAACGCTCTGCCTGATATCTTTTAATGGAAAGAAAAGAATGACTTATACAAGGAACACTAACTTCAGAAATTTGATAAGAAAATTTAAATGTTATTAACTTCCCATAATTAGTAGTAATTGTAATTGGTCCGATTTGAGAGTCTAAATAAAAGTGGGCCCCTATGTACATATCGCACCTCCGGTGCAATATCGACGCAATTGCAATTTTTTCTGAAATTGAGTTAAGAACGCCATAATGTCCCAAATGTCAAGTTTTATCCGTGGTAAAATTGACGTGATTGTATCTTTGCTAGTGCCCAAAAGAGGCCACTTTTTTGTTTGACACAAAAATTTAAACTATAAAATTTTTCGGAGCAACAAAGTCGTAATGTACCTTGCGCTCCACAATAGTTCAAACCCTTCACAAGCTCAAAAATGAAACAGGTGAAAGATATAAAAGGTAAGAATATGAACTCTAACTCACTGAATAGTTAGCTATTTTTAGGACTCTTGAAGTCGATTCTGTAGGCCTATTTTAGGGCGATATAGTATTTTCAATAAGCAAGCAAACTTTAACCGTGATTCCTGAACATTTAAGAAAATTGCATTTACGTCATTATTGCACCGGAGGTGCGATATATTATTTATGTATACTTGAATAGTACTACCATGGAACACAACAGTTCGTTACGGAAGGAGAACCATTGGGGCACCGCCCGTACGAATATTAAGTGTGGGAACTAAGAGCGACTAGAAATATAAAATATTAAAAGAGGCTGGGATGCGTCCCACACTGATAACTTCCCATCCGGTCTGTCGATTTGTCTTGCTTAAAAGTTTGCCTATATGTACTCGTATCAATTTTTACCAAATTTGCGTACTATTTTTTGTAGATTTTATTTTTTATGAAAAAACAGACTGTTGGATTTTTATATAAAAATTTCTGAATATCGAAAACAATATTTTCTGTGAAATAAAATAAGTTTGAAGCCAATATTTTTAATTTTTGAAAAGCTATTTGAGTCGAAAGTAAATTTTTACCATGTTTTAGTATTGTTTTTTTAGAGTTTTATTTTTTGTAAAAAAAACTGTCAATTCGATTTTTTTCAAAATTTAATCGAATGTTGAAAACAATATTTCTTATAAGAGAAAATGAGTTTGAAGCCAATATTTAAAATTTTTGAAAAGATATTTGAGTCGAAAATCAATTTTTACCAACTTTTGTTAATTTTTTTTAGGTTTTTAATTTTTTGTACAAAAACTGTCAATTCGATTTTTTTTACTGAATATTGACAAAAAAATTTTTTGAAAGATAAAAGTAGTTTAAAGCCAATATCTTCAATTTTTGAAAAGATATTTGAGACGAAAATGGTGTTGTGTTGTTAATTTTTTTTCGGTTTTTATGTTTTGTAAGAAAACTGTCAATTCGATTTTTCTCAAAATTTGATCAGATTTCAAAAACATTATTCTTCGTTGCACAAAATTGTTTTGGAGATCAAATCATATTTTAGTCGTAAAATTTTGGAGGTGACAAATTTTTTTTTTCAGTTCATTTTGATTTATAAATAAACCGTTAAATGGATTTTTTTTTCAAAAAATATACTTCTTTGATATCACGTTACAGTATACTATATAAAATTTTATTTAAGTCTCCAGCGTTTTTGGTTCGTAAGTTATTTAGGGTTAGCTAAAATGTTCACCTTTTTTTACTGCTATGGCAAAAAAACCACCCACACAATTTTCTTCAGAGCCTATTCTACATCTTTCTGCCCTTTTATCTGCATAACAAATTTTATTTAAATTCGATATCTCTTCTGGTTCTTGAGCTATGGACGACGAAAAAAACGTCGCGAATGTACGGACGTACGAACGTACGTGCACACGCACGCACAGACATTTTTTTAAAAATCTTTTATTTCAACTCTAAATACCTTGAAACGTCGAGAAATGTCAAAATTTTCAATTGGACAAATCGGACCCATTACAATAACTTCCTATGGAAAGTTAAAAATAAATAAATAAAATAAGTTACTCAAATGTTAACAAAAATCAGTCTTTGCCTGAGGTTTCTTACTTACGACATATTGGAACTATATGGCAAGTTTTACATTCGTAAAAAAATTCGAACTCGAGATTTTAATCAAACGTGATATTACGATGGTAGAGAAGTCGAAAAAAAGTGGGTCCCGCGATTCCGTCCGGTCTGTTTTGTCTGTCTGTCCACGTTCCTACAGCCTAAACCATTGGGTCGATTCAGTTCAAACTTGGAAGTTTTTTTTCAAGATCACAACCAATAGTGGCCTCAATACGATTATTAAACGAACCATAGATTTTGCTTTTAAATTTTCTCTAAAATTTATTTTTTTTAAAATAAGAAAAATATATTTTTGTATTGTTCACGAAAGGTACCGCTCGTAGAACCGTAATTTTGTTTCTTAATTTTCTCAGCAACTTCTGAACTGATTTCAATTTTTTAAAAAGCTCTTATATTGCCTTAACAATGTTTGGTTGTCAAAGTGCAATTTTTTGTTTGGATTTAAAAAAAAAATATTTCTTTAATTCTTTATCTCAAAAACGGGTCAACATTTTTTTTCCGAAATTCAAATTTAGAGCGTATTTTTACAATCACTTAATAATTATATACCAACAATATTTTTAGAGCAAAATTAAAAAAATTAAAAAAATTAATTTAAAAAAAACCGCTCTGACGATTTTCAAAAAAAAATTTGAAAAATCTAGGGTTTTTCGATTTAAAAAATAACATTTAAATTTTTGAAGACAAACTTATTTTTCTTATACATTATTAAAATATTATGTTTTAAGAATAAGGTTGTTTCACACATATTTTACTTGCCTTTGAATATATAAATGAATGAATACTTAGTACAAGTTAAAGAAACGTACAACCTATGTAACTACTGCAGACGTGTCACTTCATAACTAAAATCCAAAACGCATAAGAGCCTGACTGTAAACAAAACATAAATAGCAATTTCTTGTACCTGTTCGTATGCTTGTTTTTTTTTTTAACTTTAACGAAAAAAATAAACTGAACGTAATAACTCCATGCTTGCGCTGAAAACTTGTACGAAAGAAGGAATGTAGTATGTACCTTCTACCTACCAATAACATTCCTTCATTATCATCATTAACATATTGTCTTCATCTATCTATCTGCATAAGGCTGAGCGCGCTAATTTACAATTTAAATTTATTTTATTATTAATTTATTTTATTTTTAATTTATTTTCCATCCTGGTTCTTCCAATATGAAATTAAATAAAGTTATCCATAGGAAAATGCTTTGAACGAACAACTTGAATACACAAACAATTATTTTCTTTATATGCTTAGAAGTATTTTTCATATCCCTGATGAGTTGTCCTAAGATGAATTGTGTCTTGGGATGAGCCACACGTTTTTTGACAAATAAAATGGCATTTATATCTTTGAAGACAAACTTACTTTACAGGTATATTTTTAAATCTTATATAATTACTTTTTTAAACAGACTTTTTGCATACAGGAGCAAGTTCGTGCGACCCAGTAGTGCACTTTATTTTTCAGAAAATTGTATTTATTTGATTTTGGATTTTCTATTATTTTTTAATCTGAAAATTTAAAAGCAACGTTTTCAAATGTAAGTTTTGATACAATGCTTTGTTGCCATATTTTGAATTTTACCACAGCTAATACATTCGATGCAGATATTTTTTTAAATTTGTATTTTATATTGTAAAGTGGGTTGTGGGTGGGTTGGTATGTTGAAAAGAAATTATTAATGAGGGTAGGTTGGTGTGAATGATCTAAACGGTCAACGTTAAGGGTCAACGCGTTGACTCGCTGACGTCATACAAAATATAAATGTTCTCTGTCAACGCACCATCCATGTTCAAGGGGAAGTTTCTAGGGAATAATTTTGTTAAACTAAGTTTCTAGGAAATAATTTTGTGAAATTAATGTATTTGACAAAAAAAAGTTTCAATTTACAAAACCTAGAATACTCCTCACCTCATTTTGGTTGTTTCAAAAAAAAAAAACAAATAGCTAAAGATATTGTAATAGCTTTTTGCATTCATAGGAAAAAGGTCATTATACAAAAAATGCTTTATGTAAAAAATTCTAAAATTAATGTCTCCTCTTAGACTTAAATTGATTTAATGAAAAAAAAATGATTTTCTCCAAAATTAAAGTAAAATTGTCATTTATTTCAATTTTTCATTATCTTAAACTATTGATTTTAGTGAATTTCAATTTTCGCTAGAACTAAAATGATACATTTATGTGCAAATATGTAAATGGATATTAAATTGTATCGCATTGCTTTTTTAAAATGGTTTTGTATGTTTGTCAGATGTAATTAATTAATTAAATTTTCACGTTACAAAAAATACCATTCTAATATTATGTCATTTAATTTAGGAATTAAGATCGACAACCGTTGAAGAAATACACTTCAAATTTCAAATTAACTTAATTTTGTATTTCTATCTAAATCTTTGTCGATTTTAATTTGTACCTCAATTATTATTGATTTATTTATATGGTTCTAACAGAACATCAACTAAAAAGAGTTTTCGAATAAGTGACTATTAAAGCTGAATGTAACATGAATATATTTTCAATATATATTTAAAAAAGAAAAGAGGCTGGGATGCGACCCACACCGATAACTTCCCACCCGGTTTTTTTTTATAATTGGCGAACACTAAAAGGGATTTGTAAAGGTTTTGGGTAAACTGATGGGCATTCCTAGAAGCGCGGGTATTACGGTTATATTTTTTTAAGGGGAGGAATGCAACTACCTATTTCACTAGAGAGTGGGCCGTTAAAATAACGGTAAAAAAGGGTGAGACAAGAAACCTTGCGTTGATGTTCGAGTGAAGTAATCGAGTTGATGATGTTAATGTCACTAAAAGCTCTTCTTTGAATACAGGAGAAGAGGCTTAAATAAGTTTCTGGAGCACCAGCCCAGAGATGATTTATATATACATATATATGTGATATTCAAGTTTCCGACTAGATTTTGTAGATTGTAGCCCTATCAGACGGGGAGAAAAATGTGGGGCAACTTCTCAAAAAACCTATACATCTTGCGGCATTTTTGGCCACAAAAGGTATGGTTGCTGATGGACATTTCAAGGATTTCGAGATTTTCCGTTTCGTTGATGCAAGTGCCACTCATAGATAGTTGCAAAGAGAGTTTATCTCGCTTTAACGATAAAAGACAACATTTGGTTTTCGAAGCATTAAATTCCACGCGGTTTTTTATTCCCCATTATACAATGTTGTGTAGGTCAGATTTTAATGAGCAAATCATATTTTGCCATTGCATTTCCACATCCGAGGAAGAGGATTGTGAGTCGGGAAACGAATATGAAAAGCTTAGAGTTTTATCGTCAGCGAAACAATGTATTAGTTTACAAGTAGCAGACAGGAGATCATTAATAAAAATCAGGAAAAGGGTCGGAGACAAAATAGAGCCCTGGGGCACACCAACATTTATTTTATGGGTTTTAGACTTGAATGCGTCTAAAACAACTTGTATTAAACGGTTCTAAAGAACATTTCTAAACGAATTCGTCGATACCGAAAGCACGCATTTTCGATTAGAGAGGAACGCAGCTGGCTATTTCTCTAGAGCATAAACCATTAAAATAACAGTAAAAGAGGGTGAGACAAGAAACATTTCGACGATGTTCAAGTGACGTAAATGATCTTATGATGGTAATATCACCAATGAATCTAAAAAACAAATCTAAAACCATGAGTTTTAAACTCAAAAAATTTCCAATCGTTTTTAGCTACATGTTTGATTCTTGTCCTTTAAGTAGAGTATATGTATTTGCAGACTTGGATGTTGTCTTAGATTCTAAACTAACATTGAACGCATTAACTTCATAGTTAAAAAATAGAGTTCTGTGTTTTATAAAGAGATTTGGTAGTGATTTCCGTGATCCATATGTTTTAAAATTAGTTTTTCTTTCATTTTCGATACCAGTCCTGGAATGTGCTTGTACAGTATGGTCACCTTACTTCGCCGTACACGTCACAAGACTTAAAGCCTTTCAGAAAAGATTTTTGTATTTTTGTCTACGATCCCTTCCGTCGTTTCATGATATTCAAACATTACAGACTTATTCACAAAGACTTTCTCTCATATATCTTCCTTCTTTGACAATTCATGGGATGTATTTACAGTTTGTTTTATTTATGGAATAATAAACGGACAAATTTCATCACCAGTTTAAACTTTAGTTTTAGTCGTTCAAGTATAAGACTCCAGAAACCATTAAATACTAATTTTAACAGATCAAACTATAGTGTACATAGCCCCTTAAATTAATTAATTGAAATCTATACTAAATTTAAATCTTGTATTAATTCACCAAATGATAATATAAAAAGTATAAATTGCAAATTAATATTTTTCAACAGTTTAATTTATAAGTTTTAGATTTTAAGTATATATTATATAAATAACAATTGTTAACGTTAGTATTTAACGAATTTAATAATAATCTTTCTAAAAATCTTTTATTTAGACTGTAGGGACCTTGAACTGTGGCGTCTTTAGGAATGGGCTCGGTGGGCCAGGGCCCAGGGCCCCACTAAAAATGAATGAATCTATGCAAGAATTATATAGAAAACGAAATAAGGTTAGTAGACAGTAACAGAAAAACAAGTTTCATTTTACTCTCCGTTCCGTTGAAATTCTCTTCCTCAACATCTTAAACTTCTGGCACCATGAATCATTAATCATACACGCTGTCAACATTATTTAACAACTGCTTTCTTTCTACTTTACCGTTCTGCACACATGTTGATTTTTTAACTCACTCCATAAGCAAGCACAAAGTTGTCCACGATGATTGTCATTGCAGAATTGAGAATAGTGGGAACTCAGGAAAGGATACACTTCCTATTTATCAGAAACGAATTCATTGCTATAATGGGAAAATAAGTCCTAATGAAAATTTAAGGTGAAATTAGATCCACAAAATATTTTTCCCTTAGTGTTGACAGTACACCTGACCTTTAAAATATCAACCAGGTGACTTTTGTAATTCGGTATGTTAAATATTGTGTTCCCATCGAAGGGTTCTTAAAATGTATATCTATTCAAGAGCATAAATCTGAATTTTTGGCTGACACAATCTTGACATTTCTGGAAAATCATGATATTTCAAGAGAGGATTGTAGAGGACAAAGCTATGATAATGCGTCTAATATGTCGGGAAAATATTGTGGTTTGCAAGCTAGATTAAAGGAGAAGAACCAATTTGCTACCTTTGTACCTTGTGCACCACATTCTCTTATCTTAGTAGGCCTTCATGCGGCTGGTTGTTTGCAGGAGGCAACAAGTTTCTTTCAAGTGGTTCAAAAAATATACAACTTTTTTTCTGCTTCTACCTATCGCTGATGAAATGAATGTTTAGATTCACATAGAGTTGTTAAAAGCCTTATTGAAACAAGAGGGTTTGGTACTGTTAACGCGCTCCATAATGGTTGTAAGCAAATTACTGAAGCAAAAATGAACTTCGAAGCACAATGCTACAAGATAGACGAAACGGCTTGTCAATTTTATCAATTGAAAATCAATTACTGCTGGAAATTGAATTTGATGACTTAATTCATGACTTTGCAACTGGCAAAGTCAGAAAAGTATGCCTTCAATAATATTTTATTGTATACTTAAACTTACATATACAGTGGACGTCCAGTATAACGAATGATATAATGTTCGAGGTCATTCTCTATATCGAGAGCGTTCGTTATATCGATCGACTTTTCCATTCAAAAAAATTTAAGTAAGTGGTTAATTTATTAATTTTATTAATAATTTTGACGCACGGAATTTTATTGAAATTTCCTTAAGTGAAATGCCTTTGTTGCACTCATCAATAATTTTGACTTTGTCCTTTAATTAAAGCCGAGTACGTTGAGATTTTGTATTCATTTTAATATTTTGTACACAAAACTAAATCTACAAAATTATTACGGAGCGTTTCAACCAGACGAGACTTTAAACAACAAAAACACTATTTAACTGCTAACATTATCTTGCCGTCGTGTCATTGAATATGTGTGTATAAGATTGTACATAAAATTGAAAACTGCATAGCGATAGACAAACCAAAAACTAAGAATTCTAACAAAAATGTTTTAGTAGGCGATGCGAAGACTAAACGAAAAACAGAAAGCTTGTTATAGTTTTGAACCTTTGGCGCACACACATACATATGTATGAGAATAAACTTATGTGTTGACATAAAAATATATGCTCAGATCACAATGGCAAGAAAAAAAACTCATTTTAAGGCAATATATATACGCGTTCGTTATATCGGATAGCAAATTTTTATCATCGTTCGTTATTTAGAGATGTTAATGTAAATTTCGAAAGCGTTCGTTATATCGCAAATTCGCTATATCGGGCATTCGTTATATTGGACGTCCACTGTACATACGTATATCTTAAACAAACCAAATCACAACAAATATACAGAAGTAAACTTTCATAAAATAAAACAAAATATAAAAACATTAGAAATCAAACAAAAACAATAAAAATTATCAAAGCTCAACTATAAAGAAAATATTCAACTATTGAAGGGTAGTTCAAAAAAAATTATAAAAAATAAAAATATCTGTTTTATGTTTTTTTTAGTTCTTTTTAAAAAGTAAAAATACTTATAAAAAAAAAAAACAAATTAATTTTAAAATGATTTGTTTAACCTAAGGAATAAAAAAAATATATTAAACCTACTTTTTTTGGCCCCTAAATCCTATTGAGCTCAGGGCCCCAAAAATCCAAAGATGACCCTGACTTTGAAGCGTGGAGAAATGTCAAAATTTTCAATAAATTTTTACAAAAATATCTTTTCATTGAATCTCTCCAACTTTCGCTCAGTTTGTATTACATATGGAATGCATTGTGGGTGGGGTCAAAATGCGCCAGAATTTCAATATAAACTAATAAGTTTCCAGGTTATTAAAAAAACAGAAGCTTTGTATTTTTTCAAATCATTGTCAAATGAAACAAATATTTTTAAACAATGCTAATAATAATGCTCAAATTATTTGTATTAGTTTGGTTTTAGGGATAAATAATATTAAAAGAATGACTTATACCAGGTAGGAAATTTCAAATTCAAACTTCCCAAATGTATTGTAATTTTTCCATTTTGTTTAACTGAACATTTTGACATTTCTCGACGTTTCAAGGTCCCTAGAGTTAAAATAAAAGATTTTTAGAGAGATGTCTGTGCGTGCGTGTGTACGTACGTTCGTGCGTCCGTAAGTTCGGAACTCTTTTTCGGCGTCCATAATCAGTGGACATATCGACTTCAAATATATTGTGTTATACAAATAATAATGCAGAAACATGCAGAAAGGACTCTTAAACAAATTTGATTTGAGTTAAATTGTATATTATATATTGAAACGTGATACCAAATTAGTATATTTTTGGGAAAAAACGTTTTTTTGTAAATCAAAAAATTGAACAAAAAACATTTGTCCAATCGAATATTTTATGAACAAAAATGATTTTATCTCCAAAATAATTTTGTGAAACGAAGAATTAAGTTTTTGGCATTTGGTAAAATTTTGAGAAAAATCGAATTGAGAGTTTTTTTTAGAAAAAATAAAAACGGTACTAAAAGTTGTGTAAAAATGTAGGTACTTTCAACTCAAACATCTTTTCAAAAACTAATTTATCTTACAGAAAAATATTGTTTTCGACACTCAGAAATGTTTTATAAAAATCCAACAGTTTTTTCATAAACAAAATAAAAGCTACAAAAGATAGAATTTGGTAAAAATTACTCAATATCTCGTTAACAATAGAATATATTGAAATAAAAACCTTTAAGAAATGCTACTAAAGGTGCGTGTCCATTTGAGAGTACTTCTGCTAGTTAAATCTCGAGAGCAACTCTCGGGAGACTGTCCATTTGAGAGCCAAATTTTAGAAGTTTTGCTATCGCGAGCTCTCTCCAAGAATATTGAGAGTTTTCTTGCTGAGAATCGTGTTCACTTGATAGATTTCTTCTGCTAGCATATTATCAGTTGGCCACGTATTCTATCCACACTGATAACTTCCAATCCCGTCTGACGATTTGCCTTCCTTAAATGGTCTGTGTTTTGTTAAAAAAGTTGTAAGTTGAATTATTCTAAAAGATTTAAAAATTACCAACAACATTTTGCATTTGATGAAATAGTTTGATTTCAAAATATATTTTTGTAAACGAGATTTTTAATTCAAAAACGATTTTTACCAATTTTAGCAGCATTTTATTTTATTTCTTAAATAAATAAATACAAATTGGATTCTAATTTAAAGTCAATATCAATACCGAATATCAATTTTTAACAAATTTGCGTACTATTTTTTGTAGATTTTAGATTTGAATGAAAATGTGGATTTTTAGAAAAAAAAACTACAGAATATCGAAATCAATATTTTCTGTGAAATAAAAAAAGTTTGAAGACAATATTTTTATTTTACGAAAGTAATTTTTTTGTAAAAAAAAACTGTCTACCGAATGTTGAAAACAATATTTCTTGTAAGATAAAATAAGTTGGAAGCCATAATCTCAAATTTTTGAAAAGTTATTTGAGTCGAAATTCAATTTGTAAAAACTTTGAGTAATGTTTTTTTTTGGGTTTTTATTTTTTATTAAAAAAAACTGTCAATTCGATTTTTCTCAAAATTTATTAAAAAAATGTGTTAAAAACGTTATTCTTCCGTTGCACAAAATTGTTTTGGAGATAAAATCATTTTTTATTCGTACAATTTTCGAGGTGTCCAATTTGTTTTCAGTTTTTTTTTTTTGATTTATAAAAAAGCAGTTAGTTGAATTTTTTTCATAAAATATACTTGTTTGGTATCACGTTACAATATATAATATAAAATTTAGTTCAAGACTCTAGCGTTTTTGGTTCGTGAGATATTTGGGGTTAACAAACGTTTTCACCTTTTTTTTAAACTGCTATGGTAAAAAAACCACCCATTCAATTTTCTTGGGAGTCCTTTTTGCATCTTTCTGGCTTATTATCTATAAAAAAAAATGTATTTGAAGTCGATATCTTTACTAGTTCTTGAGCTATGGACGACAAAAAAACGTCAGACGTACGAACGTACGCGTACACACGCTCTCACAGGCATCGTTCTTAAAATCTTTTATTTCGGTTCTAGGGATCTTGAATCGTCGAGAAATGTCACAATTTACAATTTGACAAATCAACCGATTATAATAACTTCCTATGGGAAGTTAAAAATGTATTTTCAAATTAAATTTATATAAAAAAAGACAAGACAAGCAGTGGAAACTGCTTTGCCATGTTTACTCTCGACAGCTACTCGCAAAATTCGAACTGTGTTCGTATTCCGCGAGCTTATCTCGGATAGTGGTAAACACATGTGTCCACTTGCAAATGACTTTCAAAAAGATCGAATGTCGAGAGTAGTTTGGTAAAATGGTAACTAAAAATCTAAATCTCGTTAACAAAAATAGGTTTTAAAATCAAATTATTTCATTATATGCAAAATATTGTTTATAATTTTTAAATTTCTTAGAATAATTCAACTAACAACTTTTTTAACAAACACGAAAACCTACAAAATTTCTCTTTTCAAGGTTTTGTGTTCTGCTGGAAATGCGTAGCAAATTTTATGAATTGCTACTCTTTCATCCATCCTGAAGGATTGGCAGCGCATGTTGATCCAATTGGTCCTCCATTCACAAAATGATCCTTGAAGTCGACTCGTGGGAACACGAAAAATAGAGGGGTTGTATTTCCAGTAGCGGAAACAGCAGCATCTAAAGTTACCAATTCTTTTGTTATTTTTGAGGGTGTTATACCGAAATAAATATCAGCCATAGGTTTAAAATGTTCTACCAGCGATTCTTTCTCCTATTCTCATATTTTAGGCCGTCATACCAAAATAAGAGATTCTTCCTCCTCAGTCGTTAAAATTTCCTTGGATTTTGTATGTCCAACTTTTTAAATATAGGCAATAGGGGTGGAAGGATGCTCCAACTTCTGCTACTGAACTTTTGCACATATCTTAGCATGCTTTTATATCTAGAGCAGCTGTGCTCGATGTAATTACAGAATAAAACATGAATAACTTTGTTCTACTTTGAAGTTTTTGGCAGTTAGTATAGTAGAAAAATGCGACAAAAATAAGTGAATAAATAATAATAATTTTGTGAAAATATATTTTATATCGAACGCACACGTTCGAATAGTATATATTCTTTATGCAGTACGTATTGGATTAGACAAATATTTAACGGGATTTCAGTCTAGTCTTGTATGCATATATGTATTCGCTGTTCTTCTTATTGATGAACGTTTCACATTGATGAACGTTTCACAATATTTCTCTTCACACAGATGAACGTTTCACAATTGTTCTTCACATTTATGAACGTTTCACAATATTGTTCTTCATATTAATGAAAACCAGAAAAATCTTGCATCAAAAACAAAACACAATCTCATTTTTATATACTAAATTCATTATGCATTTGAAACTTAAAGAAGGTAGTGCAAGTGATTCAAGCGATTGAAAATAAATTTAAATAAAAGTGAAATAAATTGTTGAACAATTAAAAACAGTTATAAAAATATCTATAAAAGTGAAATTTAAGGTATGTATGTTTTCTCATTATTTCATAACTTTCATGTCTATTATATTTTTTTTTATCAATTTTTTGCATCGCTTTAAAAGTTTACAAAAGCCTTGCGTTATTTGAGTTTTAGTTTTCGAGAGATTGTATGCAAATCAAATGTACATACAGCTGTCAACAAAATAATAGCAGCGCTACTTTTTTCTCATTTCTCTTTATCATATCTTCTTTGTTATTGCTTTTTTCTCTCTAACTTTAGCTTTTTCTGAAACTCTTATTCTACGCTTTCATTATCACCATCAATCATATCAATATGCATTATATCAATAAAATAACGGCACTTTGTTTAAAAAATTGCAAATTTTGGACACACAAAATAATAGCAGCAGTTTTATAAATATTCAAAAAATTAACATTTATTCAATAATTTCATCAAATTTTATAATTAATATAATTTATTTAACATATTAATATTTTGTACAATAACCCTTCACTTTCATAACATCACCACATCTTCATGGTATTGAAGTCACCAGTTTATTGCACCGCTCTATGGGTATTCCCCTCCACACACTTTGTGCAGTCCACAATTCTGCCTGATTTTTGGGGTTGTACTTGCCAACGCCACGTTTAACATCCCCCACAAATGCTTAATGGGATTCAGGTCTGGAGATTGCGCTGGCCAATCTAAGAGCTGTATATCCTTACGCGGGAACCACTCTTTCGCACTACGGCTTGTGTGCTTTAGGTCATTGTCTTGCTGGAAGACCCATCTGAGAGGCATATCTTCTTCAGCGTAAAGCAGCATCACTTCCTCCAAAATTTGGACATACGCATGTTGATCCATAATGCCATCAATTTTTTTTATGGGCCCAACACCATTGTACGAAAAACAACCCCAAACCATGATTTTGCTGCCTCCATGCTTGACTGTTTTCATGGTGTATTTTGGCTGGAACTCTGTGTTCGGTGGACGCCAAACAAAATTTCTAGACCCAGTGCCACCAAAAAAAACGATTTTGCTTTCGTCTGAAAACAAGACGTTCCGCCACTTCTCCCGTGTGCAACCACCATACTTTTTTGCAAAAGCAAGGCGTTGAACCAGAGGACGTTTGGAGAGAAGTGGCTTTCTTCTTGGGTGGCATGCATTCAAATTAGCTGTGCGAAGAGTGCGACGCACTGTCTCATCGCTCACATTGAGTTCGAGCTCTTGGTTTATCTCCACAGCTGATTTAAAGGGGTCTTTCTTTAACATTTTGACTATTTGCTAATGGTCCCCGTCCTCCAATTTGCGTTTTCGACCTCTGGTTTCCACTTTTTCCACAAAAATGATGGCATTATGGATCAGCTTTGCAGAAACGTTCAAATTTTTTCGATTTGCCTGTACGATTGTCCGGCGCTCCTCATTTGGCGTATGATTTGGCGTAGCTCTTGACTGCAATGTTTTTCTCGTCCCACTGTCTAATAAATTTAATAAAAAAAACTCGCAAAATAACAGAAAATGATATTTGCAGAAAATACTCACTGTTTGTTAACTTTTTTAGTTGAATTATACTTTATTTTATTGATTTTAACTATTTTATGCATTAACGCTGCTATTATTTTGTGTGTCCAAAATTTGCAATTTTTTAAACAAAGTGCCGTTATTTTATTAATATAATGCATATTGATATGATTGATGGTGATAATGAAAGCGTAGAATAAGAGTTTCAGAAAAAGCTAAAGTTAGAGAGAAAAAAGCAATAACAAAGATGATATGATAAAAAGAAATGAGAAAAAAATAGCGCTGCTATTATTTTGTTGACAGCTTTATATGAATTTCAATTAATTATTTTTGCATTTCCCTTGCGAATAAAGTTTTAATTAACAAATAAAGTAATAATTTTATAATTTCAATGATTGAATTTCGCAAGGATTGGAAAAATATTTAACGGGATTTCAGTCTAGTCTTGTATGCATATATGTATTCACTGTTCTTCTTATTGATGAACGTTTCGCAATTGTTCTTCACGTTGATGAACGTTTCACAATTGTTCTTCACATTGATGAATGTTTTACAATATTGTTCTTCACATTGATGAACGTTTCACAATTGTTCCCATGTCCTTAAAAACTAGCTACAGGATCGAAAAGGAGATATTGGGCCGATTTCCGACAGAAAAAAATTAATATTACAGCACGGAAAAGCTAGGTAAAATTTACACGAAGCTCCACAACATAAAAAGGATTTACAAATCCTTAGAACCAAAGAAGACTAAAAAATCGCCATCAAATGAAAACCCAAAATCCTGCAAACGGAATTTAAGTAAGTATACAGTAGTAGTTGTAGTAGTAGTAGTAGTAGAAGTAGTAGTAGTAGTAGTAGTAGTAGTAGTAGTAGTAGTAGTAGTAGTAGTATTTTTATTTTTTTTTTTTATTTTCTTTATTTCATTATTCTTATCTTACAAACTTTGTGCTTATATAATAATATAACAAATTCAAAAATATAGAAAGAATAACTAGTGACATTTGTATTTGAAAATAAAATAGTGTTAATGTCACATCATTGAAAATTACCTTCAAAATGTGGGGTGTACAACAATTTATTACCAATTTAAAATACAAAATTAAATAAAAGGCAAAGAATTTTATTAATGAGCAGAAGGCTTAGAACAAAAAAGGAAAAAAAGTATTAAATCTATACTTGATAATGTGCATAAGAATATACATAAATGAAAAACATAATTAAGTGATATACAGCAGCAGAGTTTTGATTTCACGGTGATTGAAATCTAGAAGCCAACTTTTTATTCTATTTAAGAAAATAGTTAGAGATCTAATAAACCGAAAGTTCATAGGTAGACGATTGAACAATTTAAATGATACAACGGAGAAAAAGTTTCTGAAATGTGTAGTTCGAAATGATGGTGTGAGAACAGAATTAACCGAATTGCTACGCAAATACCTAGTGCCAGAAATTGGACTCTGCATATAACCACCTCTCAAGAAAAATATTTTTAAGACTTTGAAATAATATAAGTGTTTTAGTGGCAGAATTCCCAATGTCCTAAACAGAACCATAGAATGAGCCAAACGATTTGCTCTGAGTATTTTTCTTATAGCGCACCTTTGTAAAACAAGGAGTGGTTGGAGAATTGTATCGTAAGCACCCCCCCAACAACTCAATCCATACTGTAATCTTGATTGAAATATTCCATAATAAACCATTCTAAGTGTTTTACTGTCACAGAAATTTCTGAGTCGAAAAAAACTACGAATACAATAACGTAAATATTTTTTTAGATTTGAAACATGTTCGAGCCATCTCATATTATTATCAATAGTTATACCCAAGTATTTAAACTCTGATACTATTTCAATTTTAAAGCAATTAATGTCACAAGATGCATGTTCATTAAACATTTTATCAGGTGCATCAGAAGTACACAAACAACTCAACAAGTTTTGCCTGATACAGTTGTTGGCATGAAAATAAATTTCGCCACCAGAGCTTTCCGGACTACTATGGCTGAAGAACATTAGTTTTGTTTTCCTGCTCACAAATAATTTGTGTTCAGAAAACCAAATTCGAAGAAGATGAACATCGTGATTGATTTCAGCACTAAGGTTTAAAGCACTATCTGAACGGTAAGCAATCCCAAGATCATCAGCAAAGGCTGTAACCTTACCTTTAAACAGTTGATTAAAAAGAGAGTTAATGTAAATTAGGAACAATATAGGCCCCAGGACTGAACCTTGGGGCACACCTTGATTTATAATCTTTGAGTTACTAAGTATATCTCCGACTTTAACTTTTTGATTTCTATCCTTTAGGTAAGACTTAAACCAATCATAAATAAAACCCCGGAAACCTACGCAATACAATTTTTCTAATAGGACACTATGGTTTACCATGTCAAACGCCTTGGTTATGTCCACAAAGAGGCCAGCACCGATTTTTTTGTCATCCAACGCCTTATATATGGAAGAACAGAATTCCAAAAGGGCATCTTCAGTAGAAAGCCCCTCTCTAAACCCAAACTGAGCTGGACTTAAAAACTTTATTTTTGTTAGGTAGCCCATTACCCTACACTTAATTGCTTTTTCAAAAATTTTAGAAATTGAAGACAATAGCGAAATAGGTCTATAATTATTTTTGTCAGATTTACTACCCTTTTTGAAAAGAGGTATTACATAAGCACACTTTAATTTGTCAGGAAAATTACCAGTGAGAATACTCAAGTTAAAAATGTGTGCTAGTATATCTACAATATTTAGTGCTATTTTTTTAAGTGTAAGATTTGAGATACCATCACAACCGCAGGAATGGGAATTATCCAACGAATTTATAATTTTATAAAGTTCAAGGCCAGAAATCTGTTCAAAGAAAAAACTTACATTACTCATACTGTCTGCCATTAGTTGAGTCCTTGTACAATGCCTACAATGTTGGAGATACTCATTCTCATGGGATATTTGACCGACCGTAGAAAAGAAATCATTGAATACATTCGATATAATTGTAGGATCATCAATAACAACACTTTCATTTCTAAGAATTATAGATTTAGGAGAACTTTGAGACTTGCCATCAATGATACTACTTATTGCTTTCCATTCTTTTCTAGGATCACCGAGAGCTCCGTGTACTTTGGAGTAATAGTATCTTTCTCTAGCCAACCTTATATCTTTATTAACTGTTTTACTTAATATTTTGAAACGTCTTTTAAGTTGATGATTAAGTGGATGTTTACTACATTTTTTTCCTAATTGATTTTTTAATCTAATTTTCTTTAGTAAATTGCGATCAATCCAAGGCTTGAGCTTTACTTCAGACTTTGTCAGTACAAAATTATGGCTAAACTTTCGTATGTGCTTAAGTAATAATGACAAAAATAGATCATACGCTATAGAAGCATTATCTTCTTCATAGATTTCTTTCCAATTTTCAAAACGTAATGCATTGTTAAGTAAGTCAAATCTAATTTTAGTAACACAAGGTGACAAATTATACTTCCCAGTGTTTTGAGTTATTAGTTTTTCGATCAAGATACCTGTCATGCAATGATCGGTTATGTCAAGATTAAGGTTAATTCCAGCACACTGGTCTAAAGAAACTTTTGTAAAACGACCAAGAACATGGTCAAGACAGGAGTTGGAGATTGGTCTTGTGATTCCATTTACGAATGAATTAAGACCATGCTCAGCTGTTAAGGCAAGATAACAGTCAGATGTAGTTCCTGGATTCAAAATGTCGATATTAAAGTCACCCAATATTATTAAATTACCCGCTTTTTCATTGCTTAAGAACATTGAGAATTCATCCAAAAACACTTGAATATCATGAGCGTGTAGTCTATAAACACACACAAATTTAAAATTTTCATTACGGATTTTGCAAAACAATTCAATCACATCTGCACTCACAAAATTAACACAATTTATTTTATAATCTTCATAATTCAAAGAATCACGAACAAAAACTCCCACTCCACCTGCAGCATATGTTTCATTTGTGTTGGCACACAAATTGTAACCAGGAATATAATAATCATCTATTTCACATTCAAAAATCCAAATCTCAGACAAAAATATAAAATCTGGTAATCTAACAAGAGCATCCAGATAACACACCAATAAATCAAAGTTCTGCCTTAAACTACGTATGTTCTGATGCACAACAAAAAATGAATTGCCTTCATTGGTATTACAATTAAAAACTCTATCGCTAATGCTTATTATAGTTTTAGAGGTTGGATTGTTGCTTAAAAGATCAAAATAATTATTCAAATCAAACATAGTTTAAATGAAAAATTTTAAACGAAAGACATTTAGTCTTCCAGCTTTGTGAAATCATCAAAACATCTTATGACAACAACCCTACCTTTATCAATCTTTCTCATTAAAATTTGCGAGTTTTGAAACCATAAATACTTATATTTTTTCTCATCTTTCTTTTTTTTTGCCTCCATAAACAGATGACGGTTGTAGCCAGTAAGACAGTCGTTGATGTAAATATTGTCTTCGGTTCCCTCACTAAATAAGGAAGAGTTTAATTTCTTCTTAGCAGCTCTCTTACACTTCATCACCTTCTGTTTTGCTTCTAGAGAAGAGAATTGAACGCAAATAATATCGTTGAACTCTTTTTTGTTTTTTCTGGATTTTTCGGAAGCTGGGCCAGTGTTTGCATTGTTCAGCCAGATTCTTTTCACATAGCAATTTTGGACATCAGTAGAAGGTACACATATATCCAGAGCATCAGTGAATATTTTCTGCACACACTCTCCAACATTTTGGTTGTTGACATCAGGTACTCCTACGATCTCAACGAAATTTTCAACGATCTTCTGCTCTCTCCAGTTGATTGTGTTTTCAAGAGATTTGATTTTCGATTGAAGCTCTTTATTTTTCTCTTCCAGCTGATTGATTGTGCTGAGAAAATCGCAGTTAATTTTTTTTATGCATATAATTTCTTCGTAAAGCATTTGCAGCGTAACTGATGTGCCGGTTGAACCACATTTTTTTTGCGATGATGACGTATCGATTTCTACATTTTGTTGGGCTATTTTAGAATTTTTTGTAGCCGGTGTTGTTGGATTTGGTCTTAAGTTCTGAAGACTTTGATGTTGTAATGATTTTCGTCGAAGAGCATTACACTTATCACAACGATAACTTGAGTTCTGAGCTTTCATCTGCTCCAGTTCAGACAAATCAAGATTAACACATGAGCAATGAAAAACTGATTTACAATCACCACAAGTGACTTTAGATTTATGGTTAACTATTTTTTTATTGCACTGCGAGCACAGCATTTTATATGCTAAAGAAAATTGACGTTTATTAACAAAAAGTTTGCACCCCACAAGACTCAGAGTTTGCACGTCCGTTCTCTGTCACAGCCAGACTTCTTGAGTAGTAGTAGTAGTAGTAGTAGTATATAGTAGTTTTAATGGACGCGCGTTCAATCATTTTCTTTAGTTCCAGAGCCTGATGCACAAACTTGTGTAAAAAGTTTAAATTTTGAAAACTTGTCAGCTGAAGAGTTTAATAGTTTATGGGATTCATGTACGGAGTACCGACTTCTGGAGATACGAAATTCTTCAACGCAGGAGGAGATTTTCAAGACATGGCCGCAGTACAAGAATTTGAATGGTTATCGTTTGGTAAGGTCTTAATCTTCAAAAGTTTTGTTTATTAAGTAATTCCTTTTTTTGGCAGAGACTTTAAACACTTATTTACTGAAAGCCAAACCATTTGTGAGAACTGGGAAACAAACTTTAAAGTAATAAAACAGTTTCTCATTCAAAATATAAAAGACAACAAAACTACAGAGCTGCTTTCCCAAATCGCAGACTGCGATGCGAACAAAGTTATAAATTAAAATATTAATAAGTAAATGTTTTTTTTCTTTTTTGAATATTAAATAAGGTTATACTTAGCACCAAATTTAATTTCTTTGTTGGCATTTAAACATACATAATTACAATTCTCTTTTTCTATTTCTATAGAAGATGCGGTACTCACCCTACTGAAAAGTGTACACTGCTATCTCATTCCAACGAGGCCAGTTGTATTAAAATCAACATCAAAGCCGAAATCGGTCCAAAGGTTTACGATAAAAGACTCCCAACAAGCTTTCATTTTCGAAGGAGAAAGTGCTCAGCAATTTGAAGACCATTTGGATTTTTTAAGATCCCAACATAATAACGTGATCCAGAGTATTACGTGTATCTGGACTGATACAGATTAAAATTCAAAAAACTACTGCGGGCAGTAGACATTTGTCGTACAGACCAGCCAAATATAATTATTTAATAATTAATAATCAAGTAAATTTAAGTCTTATTGTTACCTACTCTTAAATAAAACTAATCTTTTAAAAAATTTAATCTATTTTTTGCTTTAACTCAATGGTTCTGGAAATATTTCCAAATTGAGAAATAATGATTTTGGAGCACTTTATTTAGAAGACACTTTTATATTAATATGGAACTGTTGCGATAAGTATCGACCTAATATAATAATATTGATTTTCCTAATGACGCATTTTCTATTTCTAGGTGAATATATTCATCGGTATTATTAAAAGAAACTAATAATGCTATGAAACTTCAGTTCATTAATCATTATGCGTTCCTGTTCCGCGTATAGAAGATTGGATTTATCAATATCATGAATAAAATCATTCGTAATATTGATGAAGCCGTCATCAATACGAAGAATATGAATTCTTCATATTGATGAACAATATCATTGCATTAATGCATCCTTTTAATATATTGATGAATATATTCACTGAAATGATGAAAAATATTAATAGGTAATACTGATGTAAAATGTCATAAATATTATGAAAATGTGGATCTTATTGATGAATATATTCACTGAATTGATGAATAATATTCATCATATTTATAAATGCGATCAATAGCATGATGAACTAATTCATCATATTGATGTACAGTGTACACACATATTCATTAATTATTTATTCTTCATATTCATGAACAAAGTTGATGAATAATAAACGATTTTCATCACTTAAAACTGTCATCATATTGATGAACCTCGTTTCATCATTTAGATGATAAGGTTCACTGGACTAAAATTGATGAATTCTACATCATATAGATGACCTTTTTCGTCACCATGGTGTACCTTTTTGGTTCAGTGTTTATATCTCACGAATCAATAACTCTAGCTACTTAAATGAAATTTTATAATGTGTAATGTGACGTGGTACTAATAATATTTTTTATGACAAAAAAATAACGTTTTTGACATCTGATACTATTTTGATAAGAATTGAATTAACACTCTTTTTCAAAAAATAAAACATTAAAAACAACATTATTATTATAAAAGCAATTGTAACAGCCACCTTCAGTTTGAAATACACAAGCATTATAAATAACAAGAACATATACATATTTTACATACCATACAAACATAAAACTTATGTATATTTTAAATTATATCAATTATGTATGTATTTCTAATAAATTAGCACATTTTCCATTATCATATAAAAATCAAAAATGCTTAATTTTGTAAATAGTAAACATATTTTCATAATTAATTTTACTGTAATGTGCTTCTCCTTTTGGCGAAGCAAATCATACCCAACAGACCAGCAAGCATTCTGTTCAATAAGCTTCAGTGAAAACACACAACTGCTTCTTTTTCTTATTAATAGTTTGCTTTCATCGGTGGCATCAGTAGACAAGCTGAACACATTACTTGGTCGCTGGTCAGTTTTCTTAACAAAAGGAAAAATCTTCTAAATACTACTAAAATCTGGTAAAAATATTTTTCGACTCTGTTATCTGGAGAAAAAATTAGAGTATTTACTTCAAAACTATTTTCACAACGTATTGTTTTTGACATTTATTTAATTTTTAAGAAAAAATTCTATTGACATTATTCAAAAAACGAAAAATTGAATTGTTA
This sequence comes from Eupeodes corollae, assembly GCF_945859685.1. NCBI lineage: Eukaryota > Metazoa > Arthropoda > Insecta > Diptera > Syrphidae > Eupeodes > Eupeodes corollae. Next base: position 120,416,940 of record NC_079147.1, read on the forward strand.
CAAAAGATACAATTTTAACACTTTTAGCGGGTATACCAATGGGAAATTATTAATGTGGTCGCATAATTTTAAGATCTTAAAAAAATTGAACGTGAATTTGCTTTGGATATCCCAAAACTGAGATTTAAACACGAATTTCATAATATAAATGCAACAAAATTTTCAGAATACAAATATTCAATGTGTCACAAAAAGCGACACTTTCGTTAAACTTATTGAAAAACACAATAAACGTTTCATAATATAAAAGCTTTGAGAGTCTCTCGAAAACTGAAGTGAAAATAGGTTTTCCAACGTATAATTTGTGGGTTTCACACATTTGTATATAAATTGCACACTTAAGTTTCTCTCCAACTTATTTGTTTACATAAATTTGTTTAATTTCTTTATTTAATTCTTAGAAAAATTAGGTATCTAAATAAACCTGTTTACTTTTTTACTAGAAATGCTCCAAGAACCCTCTAAACTATTGTAGTTTAGCTCTTAAATATGCCATATTTAGACAACAGTGTTCTAAAATAATCTTATAGTTCCAGCTAGGTTCCCAATATCAAGTGAGATGAAATCGAAACTATTTCAGTGTTCTATCATTAGTTTATAACTTTGAATATACTTTTTGAAATCACTTCAAGTGAAATTAAAGTAGCTGACATACTCATATAAGATTAGTCAATAAACAATTTTGTTTATTGTCATTCATTGTATACATAAAATAATTATAAAATCTTTGTGTTTTTCTATTTGCACTGTGTTGATGGACATTTTCAAACACATTTTGAAAAAGACTGATATTTTTGGTATAGATAAGACATTTGGTATGTGGAAAATCGTTTTAAATGCTTTATTCCTTCTTTTAAAAAAAAAGTTAAAAAATTTTACTTCTATCGAATCAAATGCTATATAAAACCTAATGTTTATTTCCTTTGAGCAAAAATATAACTGTTTTTCAACAATTTCCTCTTGTCGAATTCAAATTAATCTGGGGTGGAATCGGCTAAGGTGATTGTTGATAAATGACAGTCAAGATTTTCCTACAACTATGTCGTCGAATGTTACAAAACAAATTCTTGTGACAAACAAAGCTAAAAAACACAAAAAAGTAAAAATGTTATAGAAGCACAGCTAATTTAGTACTTTTATTTAGATAATTTATGAGAATCATTTTAAAATTTCGCCATAGCATCAATGAATTGTGACAATTATAATCTAAAATTGTTCAATTGTAGGTTTTCGTGTTTTGTTAAAAAAGTTGCTACTTGGATTATTCTAAGAAATTTAAAAATTAACAACAATATTTTTCATATGATGAAATAGTTTAATTTCAAAATTGGTTTTTGTTAACGAGATTTTGAGTCTTAAACCAATTTTTACGAAATTCAGTAGCATTTCCTACAAGTTTATATTTATATACATATATATAAGAAAATACAAGTAGGATGTTTGAAATAAATTTGAAGTCAATATCTTCTATTATAAACGAGAACCTAACATCTATTTTTGCTAATTTTGCGTAGTAGATTTTAATTTGTATGAAAAAAAAAACTGAGCGTCGGATTTTTATAAAAAATGTATTGGATGTAAAAAACAATATTTTCTATAATATAAAAATAATTTGAAGACAATACCTTATATTTCAAAAAAGATATTTGAGTTGCAAGTAAATTTCTACCAAGTTTTAGTATTGTTTTTATTTGTTGTACAAAAAACTGTCAATTCGATATTTCTCAGAATTTTACTGAATGTTAAAATAAATATTTCTTCCAAAATAAAATTAGTTTGAAGCCATAATCTCAAGTTTTTGAAAAGATATTAGAGTCTAAAATCAATTTATACCAACTTTTTTAGTAATGTTTTGTTAGCTTTTTATTTTTTTCTAAAAATACACTCAGTTCGGTTCTTCTAAACATTTCAATGAATATTGGAATCAATATTTTTTATAAGATACATTTAATTTAAAGGTTATTTTAGATGTTAAAAAGGTATTTGAGTCGAAAATCAATGTAATGTCAATTTTAGGTTTTTATTTTTTGTAAAAAACTGTCGATTCAATTTTTCTCAAAATTTCACCGAATATTGAAATAAAATTGATTTGAAGCCAATACCTATCTGAAATTCTTGAAAAGATATTTGAATCGAAAAAACATTTTTACCAGCTTTTAGTAATTTTACTTTGTATAAAAAACTGTCAATTCGAATTTTCGATTACCAAATGTCAAAAACGTTAGATATTTTTCGTTGCACAAAATTATTTTGGAGATAAAATCATGTTTATGTTCGTAAAATATTCGAGGTGATAAATATTTTTGTTCTGTTTTTTTTTTTTTTTTTTTTTTAATTTATAAAAGAGACGTTATTTTTTTACAAAAATAAACAATTTTGGTATCACGTTACAATACATAATTTAAAATGCCTCTAGCGTTATTGGTTCGAGAGATATCTTAGGTTAACCAAAATGTTCACCTTTTTTTTAATTGATATGGTAGAAAACCACCTACTCAATTTGTTTGAGAGTCCTTTCTGCATTATTATCTGTATAACAAAATTTATTTGAAGTCGATATCTCTACTGGTTCTAGAGCTATGGACGACGAAAAACATTTCGCAAACGTACGTACGTACACACGCACGCACCGACATCTTTTTAAAAATCTTTTATTTCTGATCTAGGGACCTTGAAACGTCAAGAAATGTCAACATTTTCAATTCGACAAATCGGGCCGATTATAATAACTTCCTATGGAAAGTTAATAAAAATCAACTGCAATACAAATTAATTTTATTTTTTAATTTTTCAAAAATTCCTAATGCTGGTGCCTCTACCTACCTGGAAGTGAGAAACGCATACAAGTCTCCTCTCACACACGCATGTCGCGCGCCGCCGTATCTTGTCGATTTAAATGAAAAATGTAATCCTAAATACTACCTACCTAACATAACAACATATTAAAATAAATATGGTTATAGGTATAAAACAAAATTCTTTTCTGTGAATGTTTGCCTCCAAAGTTGTGCAGTAATTACGCAATTTTTACATTTCTCCATGTACAGATTAGTTTGTAGATTTTTGTGCAAATGATGTTCTTAGGAAAAAACTTTTGTCGTATACACAATGTTGCCATTCGCAAACACTTCGTTGCCGAGGGTGAATAGTGATGATTTTTCTTCTCATCCCTATCGGAAACTAGCAATTCAAAATGAATTCTGCTGCATTAAAAAGTACAATTGTTTTTTTTCTCTTTCTATTAATGCATTCCCATACCTTTAAAGTAAGTTCGACACTTAGATACTAAGGCCAGATAACAAAAACATGTAGTAGTGTAAAAAATAAACAATACACACCCATACAAATTTGTCACACATTCTCTATTTTCAGCCATTTTTAGTATATTTAGTTCTATCCTTCTCGCTCACTTACGATAATGCCAGAGCCAGTAGGTAGGCATTTTTCCATGATGTTCTTTGTATTAGTAGCTACGTGTATTTGAAAAAAAAAACCATTACAATTTTTCTAACGAATGCCAGAATACGTTTTAATGGGGCGTGTTGTTCGAAATACGTATGTATGTATTACATTTTTCTTAAATGTGTACGTATTAACGTGTATAGGTACTCGGCTTGGTAAATACACAATTCCTTCCTTCGTTTATGAAGAGACGATGAGAAAAATACTTTCAAAAACTGGAAAAACATTTACCTACATAATATGATGTACCTACCTAGGTTAGTATTTCTCTACTAAAAGCTAATACAGTAGACGCCCGATGTAGTGAATCTCGGAAAAGTAAAATATCCAGTAAATAGAAGACTCAAAATTTTACACATTATACCGTTCATTCATTTTTATATTACAAAAAAAAAAGTAATCACTTGACTCAACAGAATACGAGTTCTTGCAGCGTTCTTACTTTTGTGCAACATTGTAATAATAAGTAGGTATGTATTATATACTGTTTTTGTTTTTAGCTGTTTCGACTTGATTAAATGTCACTTTATCAATTAAATAAATATAATTATCTTCACGCTGAACAAAATGTGTATTTTTTATCTAATTTATGTTTGGAAATCGTTTCTAGGCTCCTTCTCGAAATAGTGAACAAGCTCGAAATAATGAACATGTTTGGTTTTTATTATTAGGTACACTATATCGAGTACCTACTGTAATGAAATTCTGAAGGATATTATTTAGGTATGCTTATATACCTACACACCAATTTGGAACTGAAATAAGAAATAAAGGGTTGTGAAAATATACATTATAGATTTATGTGAGTACTTAGTACGGTAATATGTACCTCAATCTGCGTAAGCATAAGTAGATGGTAGGCAGAGCGTGTCAATGTGCAGTTATTAGTATTGCAATGAAAATATCTATCGAAAAATGCGTTATTCCCTATGGAATAAAAAACTTAGCCACCTAGAGAATATAGCACCAGATTGATTCCACTTAAAATTCCAATGATAACCTTTATATTGATAGTCGAAAAGCGAATGCTTTCGCTAAAGAAATAAGGAAAACCATGAAGTATAAAAACATTTGGCAAATTTAGATACAATTAATTTTGTGTTCGTATGTTCTACAACATAAAAATCTCAAGATAAATACTTAGATGATGTTGCTTTTATAATAAAGAAATTAAGAGTAAGAAAACGGATAGACTTTATAAAATGTGTACCTACCTACCTCATTTATTTACTGAAATCTATTAATCTTACTTTTTATTTGTTATTATCAACGCATGTTTGAGGAACCATTAACTACTTAATAAAAATAAATAAATTAGGTGGCGCAACAGTCCGTTGAGAACTAGGGCCTAGTAACGTACAACTCTCAACCATTCCTGTGTACGAGTACTGTTGTCAGGGATGGAAGAGACTTACAGTTTTTTAACCGAGTCCGAGCGGCTAATTTGAGAAAGCAATTTTCATGACAAGAATTACTCTTGCAGAATTTGCCAATTCCTCACAAGAGGCAGTATCCGTGAAAATAAACTTTAGATGGCATATGCAGGAATCGAACCCAAGACCTCTGGCATGACTGTCCAACGCACTCGATGGTGAGTCTGCTATCTGGGTGGTCTATGGATGGTTGAATATAATATCATCCTTTATTTGCATGTTTAGATCTTCGTCCGCATCCTTATCTGGGATTTGTTGCGAGGTGAGGCTTTTGTTATATATAACTCCTCCCCTCCTTGAATCGTCCATCTGGTGGTATTCGACCGATGCGATGGTAGATTCACCGCCATTGAATTATTTGATCTTTTGTTCTTATTTTTTAAATGCATATAGGTATATATATATTATTACTAAATGTTAATTGTTGAGGATATATGTAATATTTTCAATTGGTTTATAATCTATAATTTCAATATCTTTAACATTTTCATAGTCAAATTTAGTGTAGGAACTATTAAGTCTCTATTGTATTCTCCCCTGTTAAAAGGCTTATTGTCTAAATGTATTTTACATTCTTTGAATTTTATAACATAATAACCTTTTAAGCTGTAATAATTTTTTTTATTACAATTTTGGATTAGATTTATTTATTTTACATTTTTTAGGATTAAATATTCTCCTAATTCTTTTACAATTGTTTCGTTTAAAAATTTAATTTTACATGAATTCGGGTCATTTTTCAAAATAATATTATTAATAAATTCGTCATTTATTTTAGTTAATTTTTTTGCTTCTACACTTGGGTAATATAGATTATTGCTTAGCCTATAAACTTCGTTAGTTGATATGTTGATTGTTTTTTTTTTTATTCGAAAATCTTGTAAGTAATATTTATCATAAGACTCTTTTGAAAATTGGGGTTTGGAAATTATTATCAATATATTTTTATATGTGCATTTTTAAATATTCCAAAGTTTCAAACATATAATTGTATTCCTGAATTTCTTCGAACGTGAAAATATCGTGAGTTAAAACACCCGTGCGTGCGTTAAGCACTATGTCTTCAATGAGTTCGAAATTATATCTCACTTGTTTTACTTGTTCTTTAAATTCTAGCTCTATTCTTAGGTCATTTATATCGTTTTTTCGCTTTTTAAGTGTGTTTATTGTGGTTGTACCTTTATTAACTATTTCTGCCTATTTCTTAATTAATAATTGCTCATTGTTGTTATTTATCAATTGTTTATTATTTACTTCGAGTTCTTTTAGTCTGTTTTTTGTTGTCCATTGTTCCGTAGAGGAACCTCATTTCTGAACCTTAGAGTTAATTACTCCTCTTTTCACGATCTTGTGAGGGATTAATTAATATATTTTATTTTCTAATTTTGTAAGATCGCTATAAGTTGTTTGTAAGTCTTATTAGGAATTGATTTATATTGGGATTTTAGTTCGTTTATTATTTCTTCGTATTTAGTTAAATTGATTATCTGTAAAATGGTGTAGTAATCCTCAGTCAAATATACTAGAGTTGATTCGAATAAAACAAATTATTCTTTATGTATTTCATACACTTGTAAGTCTTGGGTTTTAACCTATTAGTGCTTGGGTTGTCATTTTTGTTGTTATAGAGTTTAAAGGGTAAATAATATAGTTTGGGATATTAATTGGTTTTGTAAATTGTTTCCTTTTCCTGAATTGGTCTTTGTGTAATGTTTGTTTAATAATGTGAGGCTGCATTGTCACTTTGTTTAAGTTTGTTTTGATCACTTTCACTTTAATCTGTTTAGTTTTTAATTTGTCAATTCCAATGGGGTTACAATTTGTAAATTCTGGTTTTTACTTTAGAATCTTTCATTGCTTTATTAATTTTAACTTTTTCTATCCTTTCATAAACTTTTGCCGGGTTCACTTTACCGAAAAGTATATCATTTGGTTTTTCTAAAGTAGTTAAGCGAATCGTCCGATTGTAGATTTCAACCGATCGCGCTAAATTACCAACTAAATTATTCTTTTCTCTTTCAAAAAGTCTATCAGGTTCTCGTTTAGAGTGCTATGGAATCGTTCGATATCTGAGTTTCTGGTATGGCGATAAGGAGTAGTGGTGTGAGTAATAACTTCGTTGTCTGTGAGATATTTGGTTATCTTAGGAAAACTGAATGTTGTATCGTTGTCTATAGTTTAGAATTTTGGTTTGGTCATATAGCTAAAAATTTTGATCATTGCGATAAGAACATCCAATTGGTTTTTTGATTCTGTTTTTTCTACTGCTACAAATCTTGAAAACTTGTCTATACAAGTTAAAATTGTTTTTTTTTTTTTGTACGATATATAAATCCATATGGTAGTGTATGTGTGCACCTTTAGGTGTAGGTGTTTTTTCATAAGGGAGTTTGATTGGATTCTGTTCAATTGTAAAGTTGCAAATTTCGAAATTATTCGTTTAATTAATTCTCTCAGATTTGGCATTTATAGTATTTTCTTATTATTTCTATACAGGTTTTTTTTCTATAGATACCTATGTGGTTATGTGATTTGTGTATTTTAATTATTTCGTCTTTGGTTCTTGGGGGATGTAAATTTATTAAATTTGTCATTGTCTGTAACGAACCTCCCCAGCCTAACTCATACGTTTTTCGAAAGCCGGTTTCGTCAACATCTCATCACACTTATTCCTCCTTCTGACGTAAGTCACAGGAACCTTAGGCCGAACTGGGTAACCCGACAAGAGGGTGTCAAAGAACATGCAGCTCAGGCTTAATCCATTTCCCGCTAGCTCCACTGATAGTAAGGGTTCTTGCTACCTGCCCTAGACATGTATTACATTTTTTATTAGAAGACTGAATACGTCTAACCTTAACTGAAATCTTCCCCTACGGCCCGAATTCTGCTTCACAGCGATAAATAATTTTCGACTTTTCGGGGCTTGTCCAAGAAGGGGAAGATGAGGTGCACCTCCATATTTCCTTGTGGTGTTTACTTGTTTTTAAACTAATTATTAAAAAAAGGCAATGACATTAATTTAAATGGGTTTACAAATGGTGTTGGTTAGGTGGTCTACTTATTTAATTAAAAAAAAAAAAAAAACTGTCAAGAACTTAGGAACTAGATACTTAGATAATGAGGAAATCATAGATCCAACGACGATCGTTGAGGTGATAAGCAACAGCGCGATGAAAGTAAAGTAAAAGTTGTACTACGTACATGATGATGGACTTATGCGGTATATCGATTGCAGACAATCAGATCTTCACAGCCAGACGATTGATTTCTGTCGAGTGTATGAAGACACTTTTTTTGCGGAAGACGACGGCGACGGCAACGATTTGATGGTGGTTTTGGTGTGAAAGCCAACTTTGTGCGAACGACGGCAACGATTTGGAAGTGGTTTAAGTGATGAATTTGGTGGCAGCGAACAGTGTGGTGCACGTGGTACCAGGCTTTATGGAACTTCGATTGACAATTGGATCGTCACAGCGCTTTGTTGTTGATACGGTGAGAGGTGTGTGATCTGTTTTAGTGCGACAGACGATGTCTAGCACTCGACTGACAGACAGTCGGATCTTCACATCCAGTGGGAAACGCAACTTGTGCGGACGACGCGGACGGCGAAGTTTTGGTGTGATGGCAAACATTGTGGTGCACGTGGTACAAGGCTTTGTGGGATTTTGATTGCAGGAAATCGGATCTTCATAGCCCGGCGGTTGATGTGTGTGTGAATGTGTTTTTGAAGTGAAGTACTGAAGATTATGATATCATCCAGATATATATAACAAATTTTACTTATGAAGTCTTTTAGTACTTCGTTCATCACGCGTTGGAACGTATCGGGTGCGTTTCTTAACCCGAAGGGCATACGTATCCATTCATAATGACCTGATAATGTAGAAAATATTCTGGATTAATTTCTTTTTGATAGAATCCTTTCGTTAAATCTAATGTAGAGAAATAATTTGCTCTACCCATTTTTTCCAATATATCTTCGGTCAGAGGAATAGGGAATTTATTCTCTTTGGTTATTTGATTTAATTTACGATAATCAATTACAATTCGCCATTCCTTGTTTCTCGTTTTGTGCACTATTTTGGGAACGACCCAAATAGGGGCATTATAAGGTGAAGTAGAATGTTTTATTATTCCTTGGTCTGAAAGTTCTTGAATTTGTCTATTAACCTATATAGTTTCTAGGGACTTCAGGATATCTATATATCCTTGAGTTGTAAATATTGGAGAAGTGTCGTTAAGTGGAAGTTTATGTTTCACGTGTGAAGTGAAAGATAGATCATCTTCTTTATAAAAGAAAACATCTGAATAGTCTTCAAGTTTTCTAAATAAATTATCTTTTTCTTCCGTTTTCATTAGGTTCGTATATTTTTCCTCAAATTCATCAAATATTAAGTCATATGATTTTAAGTCGTTTAGGTGATGAATTTACATTGCATATTCTTGTTCATCGGTTTCATCAAAAAATATAGGTATTCTTCTGTTGGTTAATTCGACAGTTTCTGTTTTATAATCAATTTTAGAATTATTCTTCATTAAAAATGATTTTCTATTAATCAGTTACAGTGTTCGCTAAAGCTCATGATTTGGAATGCGTAATCTTCTTTAACTATGGCAGTGTATTTGACTTTAGGAAATGTTGTTTCTTCTGTCACGAAGACAGGATTTCTTACTGTATGAATTTGTAAAGGGTTATTTTTTTTTGATAATATATTGTGGGGGTGAATCTTTTCTATTTATAATACTATAATACTATTTGTCGCTCCAGTATCTATGTGCATTTTTACACATTTTTTGTTTCTATCTTGAGATAGGGAAGTCCTGATATATTTGCGAAGCCTGTACCCGAAAATATGTGTGAGGTTCTTGGTTACTATTTATTTATTCTAATCTCGCACGATCATTCCTTTCATTACTAGGTATAGTATTCGGTACTATTATTATTTCTTCTTGAATAATTCATCTGTCTAACCAATATTCGCCGTATAGTTGTCTACTTCCTGGATCTACATCCGTAGGTTGTGATCACGGTTGTCAGTTTGGTCGTTTACTACCAAATTTGGTCATAATTTCCTTACTTGATGGCATGGTCATTTTTTATTCCATTTGATCCGTTTTTTAAGAAATTGAAAACAAAAAACTCGAGTCTCTTCTCAAAAATAAAATAAAAGCCTAAAGTAGGTACTTTTCATTTGTAAACGGTACATAAATGTATTTAATTAAACGCACCCCATAATAAATGCACGATCATTGAATGCACACGCTGAATCAATCCTTTGACAATTTATTGACAGATGGCTCAAAATTATCACATCTCAAGATCAAAAGTTACGGATAAATTGTGTATGTCAGAATTCTGGAAAAAGGTCGGTTATATCATTAAACAGTTTGGTCTGTAAAATCATTTTTTTAAATTAATTTTATATAAATTTTACTAAGCGATAGTATTCGATCTCCTGACATAAGGTTTACATATTATGATCTTAAAAAAAAGAGGTTTGGATACGACCCACACTGATAACTTACCATCCCGTCTTGTCTTGCTTAAATGGTTTGTAGGCTTTCGTGTTTTGTTAAAAAGTTATCAGTTGAATTATTCTAATTTCAAATTTAAAAATTACCAACAATATTTCGAATATGATGAAATAGTTTGGTTTCAAAATCTTGACATACAACGAATTTATTTAGTCGAAAACCAGTTTTAGAAGCATTTCCGTTGTATTTCTTATGAAAAAACTGACTGTTGGATTTTTATACAAAAACTACGGAATGTCGAAAACAATGTTTTTAAAAGAAATTAGTTTGAAGCCAATATTTTTTTTTTAATTTTTGAAAAGATATTTCAGTCGAAAGTAATTTTTTAACAACTTTTAGTAAAGTTTTTCCTTGGCATAAAAAAAATATAAATTCGAATTTTGTTAACATTTTACCATATGTCCAAAATGTTATTCTTCGTTGCATACAATTATTTTTTCGTCCATGGAAGCGAAACCAAACCAGATGGACGGTCTGGTGAATGGGTGCAGAAAATTTGGGTGAGAAGTCACTACGAATGGAGAATGGCCTAAGGCCCAACCTGAAATTTTGGTAATATTAATGTCAATAATTTGTATTAATTATATTTTTGTTAAAATTATTTAGTGGATAATTGATTGTACCAGATCGAAGGATCTGGAAGTCAATTCTTTTCGAATAGTCGAAGTGAATAGGTGATAAGTTGAGAACAAGAGTTGGGAAATATAAAAAACCGAGAAAGATAAGAAAAGTAAAAAAAAGTTGACTAGTTTTGTGGAAAAAAGGTTAGAAGGAAAAAAGATAATAAAAGAAAGGAAAAATAGGGGCTAGTTTGGGGTTGTAGCTGAAGAAAAAAAAAAATATAAGTACACATTTGTCCAATTAACTGATGCGTTCGCGTGTAGTTTCTTGAGAATCCCAGTTTCTTTTGTGGGGAGTTCTATTTTCTATACCATTTTTGTAATATTTATAATAAACGAACAAATCCTGAGTTTTCATCTTGCGTAGTAAGGTTTCTCAGGCACCTTAAAATTAAAAATTTAATTTCGATAGAATCATATATGTTGAATAAGTTTTTTTCTCTTTGTTTCCTTTGGATAAATGTTTGCAATTTCCTTTTTGTTTATGCCAGGAAAAAAGTTGGTGCCGCCCTTTTCTTAACTAAACGTAAGAACTTATGTGTATTGGAAAAATTAAGTTTTCCTTCGGCTGTTTTGGTATTTAATGTGTTCATAAAAGTTCTTCATTGTGATGTTGACTTCTGCTCGGCAATACGTCCGATGTTGAAATTAAAAGATAATGTATTGACCAATGAATACAGACATACTTTTGTGTACCTACTGGAAAAATTAGGTTTTCCTTCGGCCGAAGCCGAAGTGATATCGAAATCGTAAGCAACTTAATTAATCGACCTTGTCGAGCTTGTTGTGCTGGCAGCACTTAATTTGCTGCTTGTTGCAATTTAGCCTCGTCGTCTCTTCGCCGCTGTTGTTTGACAGTTCGGCATAATTAACACATTACATATTTCGTGCGTTTTAAAATTGTTAAAGTGTTCTTTTCGTTTTCTTCTTTTTTTAATCGTAATTGATATAAATAAAATTGCAGCAAGGTGACAATTATTTTGTTCTCAGTTTTTTTTTGATTTATAAGAAAAAAACGTAAATTAGATTTTTTGTAAAAAAATATTTGTGTATTATCACATTACAATATATTTTATAATATAAAATTTTATTGAAGTCGGTACGGTAGCGTTATTGGTTAGTGAGCTATTTTGGGTTAACCAATTTTTTTTTTAAATTGCTGCAGTTAGAAAAACACCCACTCAATTATTTTTTTGAGTCCTTACTGTATCTTTCTGTATTATTATCTGTATTATTTCCGCAACAACCCCGAATCTTTTCAGCTTTGGTCATGCAAATTTTTTCCAAGTGGCAACCGTGGTTCTGATCTTTAATAACTATTATCACATATAATAAATATACAGATGTCTCACCTTTATGGCGAGAAATGATATATGAAACTGAAATCAACCAAAAAAAAAGCTTTTTCAAAAACTTCAACACATTTACTAAATGTATACACGAAAGCTATGTTGCTCGTCTTCTTTCCTATGAATGAAAACTAAGGCAAAGAAAAATCTGAAATCATTTTTGTATGTTCTTTTAATCTCACAATCCTAATGCACAGTAACACATAATACCCCATGATCATTCTTCACAAATGAAAACAAAACTCGTTTTTGATTTTTTGCTGGTGGTAATGCGTTGAAAATAGGTGCAGGAGAGTTGATCGCTTGTCGACGACGAGAAAAAAAAATATTTACAGTTGTCTTTGGAAATAGAAACAAAGCTAGGACAAGGTTGTCTTTATAGATCGAGTTCTTATAAACGGATATGTAAATGCTAGTTGCGTGCATTCATGTGGATTTTTTTTATAAATTCATCTTTTTCTTCAATTTTGTAAAATCTCCACAAATACATTTTTCTGTTTTATATGCTTTTAAACGCAATGAACTGTTGTTGACTGGTTAATTGGATGATGAGGTACATATGTCCAATGTACATGTACCTATTTACCTCACTGTACATAATGTGTCACCAATTAAAATAATATTTTGTTTCTAGTTTGAAAAGAACTGATCTTATTTTTTTTTTATTCAAAAAGATAACTTCCTCAAAAATGAACAAGTAGATTTTGTGCAGCAAAAAATGAAATATGTCCTGTTTTCTTATCAAATAAGGGTCTTCCTGTAGATTTGTATGTTTCCTTGGCATAACTGTATGAAAAAAACGTGTTTCTTTTTGATTATTGTAATGGGTCCGATTTGTCGAATTGAAAATTTTGACATTTTTCGACGTTTTAAGGTCCTTCTAGTGGAAATAAAAGCATTTTGGGAAGATGTCTGTGCGTGTGTACCTACGTTCGTACGTTCGCGACGTTTTTTTTGCTGTCCATAGCTCAAGAACCATAAGAAGAGATATCGACTTAAAATTTTGTTATACAGATAATAATGTAGAAAGATGCTGAAAAGAAACTCAAGAAAATTGCGTGGATGGTTTTTTTTTACAATAGCAGTTAAAACAAAAGGTGTAAGTTTTGGTTAACCCTGGTTAACCCTATCTCACGAACCAATAACGCTAGAGACTTCAATTAAATTGTATAGGTATTATATATTGTAACGTCTATGTAAGGAAGATGGATGGGGCAAGTGTTATCCAAGTTGATCTCTGAGAAATTTGAAACCGCAGGACGAACATTTGGGATAAAATAAGTTTCGCATAAGTCTTGGTGTTTTGATTTATACCTTCCGTTAAATCGATTTCTCTTTCGAAATAATTCTTTTCATTAGACCAAAGCCTTTTTTTACTCTTTTTAAGTCGGCAAATTTTCTGTAACATGTTTATTTTAGATTTTCGATTTGCCATATTTTTGTATTGCCTCAGAAAAGAACCGTTATTTTGTTTTTAAGTTTTCTCTAGAACTAATGAATCGATTTTTTTCTGCACAAGCCATTATACTGTCTTAATAATATTTGATGATCAAAAAATTCATATTTTTTTATATTTAAACAGATTCTTTGGACATGAGCAGGTTCGTGCGATCCAGTCGTGCATTTCAATTGTTTTGTTTTTCGTCCAGTTTTTTCAAAGTTTTTTTTTTTTCAAGTATCTTAGTCTTGACATTCTTGAATCAGACTGTGATGCAATCCAACCTTATAATCTACCATTATTGTCCGTCTGTTTTAAAATAACCAACAATATTTAATATAAGGAAATAGTTTAGTTTGAAAATCTAGTTTTTTTAAATAGATTTTTAGTCGAAAACAAATTTGTATCAATTTTAGTAGCATTTCTTAAATTTTTACAAATTGGATGAATGAAATTAATTTGAGAGATATCAAGAAACGAACACCAATTTTTACCAAATGTGCGTACTAAAAAAAACTGCTTATTATCAAAAACAATATTTACTGTGAAATAAAAAAGGGTTGAAGACAACATTTTTAATTTTGAAAAGCTATTTGAGTCGAAAGTAAATTTTTACAAAGTTTTAGAATTGTTTTTTTTTTTTGTTAGGTTTTAACTTTTTTTTAAACTTTCAGTTCGATTTTTCTCAAAATTGTATTGAGTCGAAAATCAATTTTTACCAAATTTTATTAATTTTCTTGTTTAGGTTTTTATTTTTTGTAAAAAAAACTGTCAATTTCATTTCTCTCAAAATTTTGCAAAATGTTGAAAATAATATTCCTTATAAATTTAAATTGGTTGGAAACCATGATCTCAAAGTTTTGAAAAGATATTTGAGTCGAAATTCAATTTTTAACAACTTTGAGTAATGTTTTCTTAGGTTTTTATTTTTTATAAAAAAAAAATTGTCAATTAGATTTTTCTCAAAATTCTACCAGATGTTAAAAACTTTATTTTTCGTTGCACATAATTGGTTTGGAGATAAAATAATTTTGTATTCGTAAAATTTTCGAGTTGACAAATTTTTTTTAGTTTTTCTTTATTTATAAAAAACCGTTAATTGGATTTTTTTCAAAAAAAATATATTTGTTTGCCTTTCTGCCTTTTTATCTGTATAACAAAATTTATTTGAAGTTGAGAAAAACGTCGCGAACGTACGATGGTACGAATGTACTTACACACGCACGCCCAGATATCTTTCTAAAAATCTTTTATTTCGACTCTAGGTACCTTGAAACTTCGAGAAATGTCAAAATTTTCAATTTCACAAATCAGACCTATTACAATAACTTCCTACGGGAAGTTAAAATTAGAAAACACAGAAACCAAATCATCTGCACAATCACTTGCCCCTACTTGCCCACACAATATTTTCATATAGCAATACACAAGCAACTTCTTCTATTCTCCTTACCGGACACCTAACAATCTGACATTCACAAAAAAATAAACAAAAAAAAGATCCAACATTATCACCCCTTTCTTCTTTTACGCACCAAAACGCGCATAAAAAAAAGATTCACATTTGTTTGCAACGGACCAAACTTTGTTTTTGTATTCATTGGCAAACAAAATGACAAATGAGAAGAGAAAAGTTTCTAGAAAGAAAAAAAATATGCAAGGCAAAAAGAGCTTTCTCAGCTTTATTTTTAAAAGCTCTTGTCTGTTAAGGCTTGTCTGTTAAGAGAAAAAAATGTTTCATTTTTTCCTGCAGGGATGAGACATCTGTATAAATGTATTATATGTATATAAATTTATTATCTGTGCTATTATTATTATTGTTATAATTATGATTATGATTTTTATTGTAGCTAAACATATTACATTATATCTTTATCTTAAATAATATATTGCACAATTTACAGAGATTGGTATATTATCTACCTTATTACTGCCAAGTTTATATGAGTTTTTAACAAAAAATTCAAAGATAAAGTATTGGTTGAAGGAAAAGCTACTTAAAAACCTTCATTAAAGAGCATAACAAAAGAGTATAAATCAATACATACATTAATAAATATAAAACATAGGAAAGGGGTGGGGTGCAGACAAAAGCTAACAGTACAAAATTTCAATTATAACTTTAACAAAACTGTATCAGTATACGAATTAAAGATAAATAACAAATAAATTGTCAATGAGCACAAATCAATACCATTGAGAAATGTATAAATATATAATAATAAATAAATAAATAAATAAATATAAATGAATAAATAAATACTTACATAGCTAAATAAATAAATAAATAATTAAATCAATAAATAACACATAAATACAAAAATAATAAATAAGTGAGTAAATAAATGTATAAAAAGAATAAAATAAAATAAATGCAAAACTAATAGTATATTAAGAAATGAGTAAGTTCACAAATAAATACAAAATTAGTAAATAAAAAACAAATACATTAATTAACAAAAATAAATAAATTAATAAATTAACAACAGTAAAGAAAATATTTAAATAGATAACAAAAATCAATCTTTTGAATATTATAACTATGAAGCTAAATTTGAAATTAAAGCATTGTCAGATATTTCGCAGGAAAATTTATACCGTTCTTTTAGTTTTATAATTCTATCAGAAATATATTCAACATTAGCTAACATGTGTAATTCATTGGTTGAAAGATGCCAAGGAAGGTTTAACATCATTTTTAACAACTTGTTTTGAGAAGTTTGCAACCTTCGGATATGGCTTTTTGCGCAGCTACACCAAGCAGGTGATAGAATAATTGCTTGAAAAATAATTTTAAATATAATTAGTTTATTTTCATGACTTAACTTTGATTTACGATTAATAAAAGGATAGAGAATTTTAATGGTTACGTTTACTTTTTTATGATTTCTTGGACATGAATTCCAAAATTTAGTTCTAATTTAATTTGTTTCTACGCCCGCCGTTGATTAAGAGGGAGTTACTTGGCAAAACACAGGCTTTTCTTTTTCGAGTAAAAAAGATAGCCTGAGTTTTCAAAGCATTTATCTTAATCTTCCAATCATTAAAATATTGTTGAAGTGCATTCAAAGAAGATTGCAATTTTTGTAATAACGGAACCAAGTGAAACAGAAGAAAATACAAAGGTGTCATCTGCAAATATAGCTTTATTGCAATTTTGCAAAACAGGGAAATCAGCAGTAAAAACTGTATAGAGTATTGCAGTACATTCAAAGGTTTCCGAAAGATTTTTGTTAACAGAAAAAACTAAACTTCTTAATGACAGAAAGAACTTCACAATTTGTATTATACACATGTGAAAGTTGAGCATTACAAGCTTGTGTAAGAGCCCGTCATGCCAAACAGAATAAAATGCTTTCTCAACGTCAAGCAAGACCATACCGGTACTTTTACCATTGATAAAGTTGGTTTTAATGGTTCTGGTTATTCGATCAATTTAGTGGTCTGTACTATGGTACGTTTGAAATTCAAATTGTTCAGGAGGCAGAGTATTATTATTGTTAATTTGTGACATTAGTTTGTTTTTAATTATTTTTTCAAAACACTTACTTACAGAACTTAGTAAACTTATGAGACGATAACTTACAGGATTGCTTGCGTTTTTTCCAGGTTTCAAAATTGGAATAATTTTAGTGTTTTTCCAATGTATTGGAAAGTAGCTTGTCTTGATACAAGAATTGAACAAATGTAAAAGAAATTTTATACCTGACTTTGGAAGATTTTTAAAAAAAAAAGATTTTTTTATATTGCCAAAGCCAGCTGACTTTCGCGTTTTCAAGGATAACATCAATAACTTAAGTATAATTGTAAAATACTCTTCCTGATCATTTAAGATACTGGTAGTTGATAGTTGATCGAATGCAATGATTGCAGAATTAAAGATTCTACATTGCTATTTTTTGTGGAGTTATTGGTTAGAGTATTGCAGTCGGTAAATATTTTGCCTAAAGCGTTTGCCTTTTCAAATGCTACTTGCCCATTAACTCGTTTTAATGCAGGTATATTTAAGTTAGGCTTCTTAACAACCTTAACAATATTCTAGAAATGTTTGCCACCTTTCTCTAGCCCTCTTAACTTTTGGTTCCATTCCTTGTTTCTGAATCTCGAAATACCTTCTTTGATCAAATTTGTAAGAATTTTCGTTTCAGTTAAGTAACAATAATCTCTCGTCCGTATCCATCTTCTTCTAATAATATTTCGATCAATTTCTGAAGTGGATAAATCGGAATGAAGATAAGGAACATTTCTTAGTTTTGAACGCAATTGGGTTTTAAACATGTTCCGGTTGGCGTTTTTGAAGTCTAAAACTTCGTTTCTTCTGTAAGAAGGCAGTAAATAAGTACTAATGCATATTGGAAGATGATCGAAACTTAATTTACGTAGCACTTCAGTTTGATTAAACAGTCCCGGGCTATTTGTTAAAGAAGGGCTTGCGTGGTTGTTAGGTGGGTAATAAGTTGGATGGGGAGGAAATAATATATAGAAAGTATGAGTAGAATGTATATTTTCAAGGATGTTACCCCAGGTATTAGCTCTTAGACATCCCCAATTTCTGTGTTTGCAATTAAAATTGCCTCCGACCAGAAAATTACCGTAAATATTTACTAGCTTTCGTAAATCATTGTTCAAGTCGAACTTTGTCTGAGGAGATGCCGGGCCACCCGAAAAATGTATGCAACGGAAATGTCAGTGGCGAGGCGTGACTTATTTATAAAGTTAAGTCGGAAAAAAATGAGGGACTAGAAAAAGATCTCAGAACTGAAGTAACACTTTTTGGAAGTCTTAAAAGCAATCTACTCAAATTAAAAATTTGAGGAAATGTGTCGCGTAACATGTCTAATATGGGTGCTTAATCTTCAAGGTGACGAAGGGATGGAGTTGTATGCAAAAACTTTAAGTTCATTCAATCGAATATTCCATGAAAAATATTTATTAAAGAAGGCATTTTTGCTACAAAAGAATCCTATTTCGATTTATTAAGAATGTTAATCTAAGAATACTAAATTAGTAAAAGATTTATATCTTGCATTAAGTTGACCTATAATATTATCTTTAATTTGTGTACAAAAAATCGTTTATAGCGCGTTTTTGAATCCGTTTCAAGCAATACCCTTTTCAATGGCGGTTCTCCGCAACCGTTAGCGTTTAGACTTTTGAAATTGATTCAAATTTCTTTATGAAATCAGAGCCAAGCCAAAAAAAGCCAAGACTCAAAACATTCAATTTCTCTCTTTGCGATTTCAACATCCGTTTGTTTATTTGGAATCAAATTGAAAAGAACACCAGAAATATTTGCTTTCTAATTTAATGGATAAGCTCAAAGGAGGAGTAGAGTGTCCTATTTCTACCACTTTTTTTTTTCTTTAAGAAATGAAGTTTCTCAAAGTCATTATTTTCATCTAACAGAAAATCTCTCAAACAGCAATCTATTCCTATGAGAGCCGTTGTGACTTTCAAGTTACTAAAATTTAAACAAAATGCAACCACATTTCACAAATCACTTCCAATTCAAATTTTGTTCACACTTTTATTTATACACCTTGCACTGCAAATCTGCCTCATTAATGTTGGCTACTTGTGCCACTTAATTAAAATTACAGTAACTTTCTGCCAAAAATAATTCCACTACGCAATTTTGCTTAAGTGGCAACCCCTACTTCTTAAACTTCATCCGCCGAGAATGAAGGAAAATATCGAATAAGTCGATAGAAGACGGGTTACGTTTGGCTTGTTTTCTATACAGAATGGATGAATTTTTGTTTGCTCTATGAATAACAAGTGTAGTGCGTCAACGCACTGCTTTGCTTAGGCTCAACCTGACATGCGCATGCGCAATGCGTATTTCTCCATTTCCAACAATCTTGTTTGTTTTTGCACAAACAAGTGAATTTTCAGATACATAGAAATTCATCGAAGGAAAGGCGGTGAACATCGGGTTATTTCTATGCTTAAGAAAGCGTTGGTTGAATAAAGAAGCACGCGCCTAGCGAGAAGTAAAAGAGGAAACGGGATAGAAAACAAATTTTGCTCTATTCAGCGAAAAAATAATAACCCGGCATACCTTTGAAGAAGAAAATACATGTTGATTAAATTATTGTAAGTAATGTCGATGTCACAAGGGTTGCTGTTGTATGATTTGTTTATATACATGATGCATGAAGTTTTTCTTTTTGATATTGAGATTTACAAAAGGTAAGTCGATAGGAATCGACTTATATGGTGCCTTCGCCACTGGGAAATGTTTAATGAAATTGAAGAGCCATTAAAAAATGTAACTTCAATACCAATACTTTGTATTATTTTAGTATTCAAAATAGGAAGTAATTTATGTATTTATGTTGTATGGTTCGTCTTATTACGACGGCAACACCTCCACCCCTTCTCTAATCTCTATCCAAACGATAACAAACCAATGTCTACTTTTTGTTTGCTTAGGAGAGCAAAAAATACAATATTCTTACCTCGAATGCTTTTAGCATTCCAACAAATTACTTTCATGGATGTTGTAGTGTATTCCGGAAATAATAATCAAATACTTGTTTAAGATATTAGACTTCAATGTCTTATTTTTAATTCACTTTAATTGGTAGTTATAATTCATAATTAGGTTAAGTACAATATAGGTTATGCCATTGACAATGTGTTTCCCAAGAATGATGGATGGATCCATGATAATTTGACAGACAGCCAGATCAGCTGGACGATCGATGTTATCGAGCGTAAGCATTGCCAGACTTGCTGATAAATACTCAACATCTTTCCCCTCGCTAAGAAAAACTTGTATACTGCTATCTTTCTGGTGCTTTCTTACTTCGTGTGGAGCGTCGTAACTCAACCTTCGGGCTACGTGGTGATGCACTAGAGTGCAAGTCGACAGGGTCTGCCAGCAATTAAGGAGTTGCTGGTTGAAGCAGTAAAGCTCTTTTCAATAACAGTGGAGAGTAAAATGAATGATGGGAAGACTTCAAAGCCAAATTTGAAGCTTGGCAGAGCATTCAAGAAATGTTCAATGCCACTGGCTATTGCTTTACAGCAAAGCAAATAAGGGAACAATGGAATCGGCTGAAAACGCAAGCAAGGAGCAAAATAAGTGCTTTCAGTCGGCCTCAGAAGGAAACTGGTGGGGGAACACCCCCCAAAGAACCATCTGAGATCGACATTGAAATATCTGCAATGTCGTCGGTCGATTTCCAATTGGATAGTGCGGAATTTGATAGTGATGCAATTCAGGCATATGAAATGTAAATTTATTTTTCTATTCAAAATATTTGGAAAAAATGAATGGATCTATCCTTTTTCTGTAAATTTTCCTTCTTCGGGATTGTGACACCTCCTCCAAAATATTGATATCATTAATAATATTTGCATCGTCGGAACTCATATATAATTTTTAGGTACTTTTAATAGTTTCACTTAAAAACTTTTATGCTGACATTTCATAAATAAAACAAATGTCATTTCGACAGCAGCTGTCTGTTTGGCAACAAATGTAGTAGATAATGTAATAGAGCACAGTTTAGTTAAGGACGTGTTTAATTTGGTTATTGGTTAACACACAAATAAACTCGTCTCTAAAGTTTAACGTGGCGTTTATCTAAACGCTTGTTTAGTCAATAATTATTGGTAAGGCGCAATGTGTATGTGAAATAAAGATAAGACAGTTTGTTGACGTCAATCAGCACTTATTACTATTCAAATGATTATTGAAATTTGATTATTTAAAGTTGTATTGCAAACTATTAGGCGTTACTATTAAAAACTTCAATTAAGTTTTTAATTTTAACAATAATGAAGTTGTGAATATAATAAGACATTAAATCTTTATTTTAGAATCTTACCTCTTTGTAAACTTAGTTTATGGTTTTCACCACCAAGATATTCGGTTAATAATAATTGTAAGATCACTTCGCTTGTAATATTAGAAGTGATTAGACGAAAATAATAATTAACCTTGAAGGTAAACAAAAATTGGTTTATTTAATCGTTTAAACGCATATATCAACACTTTTATGCTGGTTTATATTTATTTTCGTGATTTTAAATCATATTTATTAAAATAAACGGTGTACAGGAAAAAAAATTTCCGGTTTTGTTTGTTTTTTTTTTCTCTTATCGCATTGCGGTACTGCAAGAAATTTAAACTATTTTTAGGAAAACCTTTTGAGTCCTGGGATTCATATCAAGAAGAATCCCCCCAAAATTGTTTGGTCCAATAGAGCCAGATTGAAACACTTTGGATAGCAATATATTTGAGAATAACAATCATAACCCCTTAGGTTTTTTTTTGGAAACAATAACATCGTGCGAATTTTTTTGGAATCTTTTCACACATATTGGTTTTACGCTATTGTGCACACCTAGATGGAAATCGTATATCCCTAAATATTTTGATCGTAAGGTTTAGGTACAGTTTCTTTACATTTTTTTTGATATCGCGATCTTACGGTTTCTTTAATCTGGTGATTTTTAAAATCTTTTCAACTTTTTTTTGTGTGAACAATCAACCTACGCTATTTAATCCTTTCAAGGATTTTCTGTTCTATGATTAGGGATTTTCTTCCAATGTAATACCTCGTTTTGTTGAAAGTCAAATAAAAATAAAATAATATAGACATTTTTAAAGTTTATTGCTTGAGTTGTGAACTTTTTTCTTCGTTCGGGATCCATTAAGTATACCATTTTCATCGTTTTCAAAATGTCTTTTTCTGACGATTTTTATTTGTGCGTGAAACAAATAAACGAAACTATCAATAGTGATTTGCCAAATCTAGAAAATATGACTTCTGTTATACTCAAAGTGTGGAAAAAGGAATTTGAGGGAGTTTTCGTTCGGTTTTGTTTGAAGAACGAAAGTAGTATAAAAAGGTAGCTCCTATTGGGATGCATTCCCAAGTTTCCAGTTTGATTCTTATTGGGAATAAGTGTCAATGGGGTTGGATTTCTAGTAGTATTTGTAATTTCAATTCAATATTGGTTGCGAGATTGGGATATACTTTTCTAGTCGGATTTCTAGTTCAAATTATATTTTTGTTTGAATATTGAATTTTTGGTGGGTTAGCTCCTTCTCCCCCCAATTGAAAATCTATGTCACTCCTATTCCAGCCAATACAAAACTGATGTGCGTACCAAGCTTGGCACGGCACCGCACGTCCCAAATGGGATGCATACCAAGTATCCAGTTTGATCCTAATTGGGAATAAGTGTCAGTAGTTGGAGTTCTAGTACTATATGTATTTCCATTTTAACATTGTTTGTGGGATAGCATTTTCAATGCATTTCTAGTCAAAAAATTAAATTTTGTTTGGAATATTGCTTTTTTGGTTGGGTATCTCCTACTCCAATTCAAAATCTATGTCACTCCTACTCCACCCAATACAAAATGAATGCACCGCGCCGCACGTCCCAATTGGGTTTCATCCTAAGTTTCCAGTTTGATTCTTATTGGGAATAATTATCAGTGGTTGTATATGTATTTCTAGCACCATTTGTATTTTTTTCAATTCAACATTGGTTGTGATATGTGCATTGGCTAAATATATTACTAATAGGATGTTTATATGCTTAGGAGAAAATAGAAACTAGGATTCCAAAATACTTACATCCGTAGTACAGTTAAAGAGTCAAGAGAATGTCAAAGTTATTCTTTTCTTTTTTGTTTATATTAAAAACATATTTGCTTTCCTTATATAAGGTTCGTTAAAAAAAAACTTGAAATGACCAACCGAAAAATTGTGGCTTCAAAATTTGCTATACTTTATCTGGAATCGTTCGTTCCTTTTTGTAACCTCAAATATTTTATTCAAGATATACAATGCCCGTGTCTTGGATATGGTTCGTCCGATTCCGAACGAATCTGGCATACTGATTGAGCCGACGGACGTTATCGTTGGCACATGAAATGTTCTTATAAGAACAACAATGCAAGGTATAGAAAATTCCTATGAAATCTACTTTGGGTTGATTTCTTTATCTTTCTTACCTAAATTTTCTAGTAGATCAAGATTTTTGTTCAGTTCGTAATGTTTTTTTTGCGAATTCTCTTAAGCGACAGTGACTTGCCTGGCTGACGTCTTGAGAGAAAAAAAAAGTTATGGAGAAGATATGGAAAGCCACACGGTGTTTTGGCACATATAATCCGAAATGGAATGAAAGCGGATATGTGCAGCTTTTGGGTACGTGGCAACTTAAGAAAAAATGTGGTTTGTATTGGCAACGGCCTAGTCACTGACAAAGCTTCGGTTCTCACTGATTAGGTAAATTCACTGATTAGGATTGAACGAAGAGCCAATATGTTCCAATTGGTGACAGACTACAGTCCCGATGTGTTTATGGCTAGCGAAACTAAGCTAAACTACAAACACAAATTGACTCATAAAAATTACAATATCGTAAGAAGAGACCGGCCCGACTCCACTCAAGGGGGCGGTGTCGCTTTATACGAAAAGGCATTAGTTATAAAGTCATATACAACAATGAATTGCGAAAGCTCAAGACGATAGAAGTTTGCGTTGTATGCATCTCTCTCTCTGAAGGGAAGCGGATGTATATGATTGCGGCTTATGCGGCTGGAGCTCCGCAGGTCACTTACTTTGCATCAGAACTCGAGATTGTTTGTAGGGAACTTAAACTGAGCTTCGAAGAAAACTATTTCATCTTGGCAAGTGATTTGAACGCAAAACATGAAGATTGGGGAAATCAACATAGCAATCCCAGAGGTAATCATCTTTTTAATTTGATGAATCTTTACAGCGTTTAATATGGCGTCGACCTGCTGGCTACTGAAAGGCCATCGTATCCAAGAAGTGGCTTCTTTCTGGACCTTTTGCTGTACGACACCAGACTGACAGTTACAGACAAAGTGGGTAATCACCCGCGAAACTGCTTACAGACAGTCGAGTACGGCAGTGATCACTGCGGACTGGCTGCTGTAATGCAGATTCCGAACGAACGCGTGGAGTTGGAGGAATACGTTCCAACGCATTCTTACAATTACAGTAAGATGCGGTGGCCTCGTTTCACCAATGCCCTAGCCAGAGAACTTCGTTCGAGTGACATATCCCCACCAAACAACAGAAACCTGACAAATACAGAAATTGACCAACACTTACAACAGATGGACGAAACAATAAAACGAACGATGGAACGGACAATCCCAAACGGGACCAAATGGACGCTTACAGAAACGCGACAATTGACGCACTACGTAGGCACAAGAGTGGCATACTGACAAGACTCAAAAACTTGCACAGACGACTTACAGACCCACGCGACTTGGTAGTTAGGACAATGAAATCGTCAATAAAAAATGTCAATCTGTTGATTAAGTAGAACTACAGGTTATCAATTAACAAGTACTGGGACCGTAAGATCCGGTCAGTTAATTCGAGTGACCCTGGTATGTTCCCCAAAATCAACAAGATATTCAGGAAAAAAAACGATAATGACCTTCCGTGTCTTAAACTCCAAAGAACTGAAGAGAACAGAGACGTACTCAGGCCAGCGCAAATAGATCCAGAGGAAGCCATCTTTGACGATGACTTTCACATAATTGAAGATCCGAAGGAAAAAGTGGAGGCGGTGGGAGCTGCTTTCCAGCAAGTGTACAAGGTGAATGTTAGCATTCACCATAACCACGACCTGGAAAACAGAGCCCTACTTAATCACTTTTACCTCCGTAATGATATCACACATTGGCGATCTGAGAACCGCGGTTTCATGCGGTTCAATGACGATTCCTTGGCAAATGCCATAATCGCCGAGCAAACGGGACCAAGTCCCTTGTTAGTGACGAAGGTTGAGCTTCAACTCATCTTCAATTCAATAAAAAATAAAAAGTCAGCAGGTGTCGATGGTATATCCAACGTTGTACTAAGACATTTACCGATGGAAGCAATTGACATTTACACCACGCTCTTCAATATTGCACTGAATAATGCATATTATCCAGTGCATTGGAAGACCGCTGCGGTTCATCTTCTTCCGAAAAAGGGAAAGGACAACTCCAACCCGTCAAATCTTCGGTCGATAAGTTTTCGTCCGATCATCATCAACGTTTTCGAAAAAATCATTAATAGGGCTCTGACTAAGTGGGCTGCGGACAACAAAATAATTCCGGATAAACAGTTCGGGTTCAAGGCGGGTCATGACACAATTCATGCTGCGTCTAAACTCGTTTCTGATATCCAATGGAATAAATCAAAACAACAATGCACAGGTGTTGTTCTGGTTGATTTGGAAAAGGCCTTTGACGTAAAACTGAGCAGGCTTGGCATAAGCAAGCCATTGTTGTATAATATACTATATGATATGCTTAAAGGTAGAAAGTTTGTTGCCAAAAGTGGCAATGCAACTTCTACCACAACATTCTTAATTAAAAATGGTCTTCAACAGGGAGCGGTGAATTCACCGATTCTCTTTAGCATTTACACCAGCGATCTGATAGGTAGTCTTACAAAGGCAATTGCATACGCCGACGATCTAATTGCGTACAGAATTAGAATTCGAATTAGAATTCTCTTGCAGAGTGATTTCGACAAGATTCAGCGATATTGCGACGGGCCAGAGGAGCTTTTGCTCTGACGAAACGGCTGTTTTTTAGCAGTTGGCTTGACCCCAGAGTGAAGGTAATTTGCTACATGGCCCTCATACGGCCAATGATCGTTTATGGTTGTCCTGTGTGGTTCAACGTTGCCTCTTCCCAGATGGAGAAGTTTCGGGTGCTCGAGCGGCAGTGTTTACGACGCTGTACCGGCTTATATCGAACAGCTGAGTCTTCTTATGTGCATTACTTTTCCAACGAGGTCCTATACAACGGGGCTCGAATCAACAGAATTGACAATTTCGTGATAAAACTCGTTCGAGGTCACATTGCAAGAGCAATGGTCTTCGACCAACAATTTAATTTTCGGGCGTTCTATCCGACGACGAGTATTTTGAAAGTGCACACTTGAGCGGCTTCATTCCAGAAGAAGCATTCCTCTTTTTAGACAAATGCGGTCTGATACAGGATAGATTGGCAGTTCCGTTAATCTACCACGTCAGACAAAGAACCGTGGATAGGCGACTCCTGTACAATCGGGACGTCATGGCACAAGGCGGAGCAGAGCTCCTTCGGTTCAGTAGGGCTGTGTCCGAACGGGACCGAACTGATAGGGTGAAGCAGGAGAACCAGTTTTGGTTCAATTTTATTTATTTTTGTATTAATTAGAAAATTTAAAAAAAAACTAATATCAATATCCTTTTTATTTTTGCTTAAAGACTACTTAAATAAGGTCCCTAATATAAAACTTAAAACTAACTTAAACTACCTATTCTACCTATAAGCTACTTAAAACTAGAACAACCACAGCAGCAAATCTAACTTTTTTTGTTTTTATATTTTACTGTCTTTTTTGCGTATGTTTTTTTTTTTTTTTTTAAATTCCATGTTTTTTTTTTTTTTTTTTAAATTTTTTTTTGTTTTTTTTTTTTTATTTTTTTATTTATTTTTTGTATTTTTTTTTGTGCCACCATGCCTATTCTACTTAAAACTAAACCCTAAAACTATAAAACAAGTATGTAAGCCGGCCAAGGCTTAAACCCCTTCCCGACTACCCACTATCAAGTGCCGATTGAAGCCACCAAAACTGGTTCTCCTGCTTCACCCTATCAGTTCGGTCCCGTTCGGACACAGCCCTACTGAACCGAAGGAGCTCCGCTCCACCTTGTGCCATGACGTCCCGATTGTATGGGAGTCGCCTATCCACGGTTCTTCGTCTGACGTGGTAGATTAACGGGACTGCCAATCTATCCTGTATCAGACCGCATTTGTCTAAAAAGAGGAATGCCTCTGGTGGAATGAACCCGCTCAAGCGTGCACTTTCAAAATACTCGTCGTTCGGATAGAACGCCCCGAAAATTAAATTGTTGGTCGAAGACATAGCTCTTGCAATGTGACCTCGAACGAGTTTTATCACGAAATTGTCAATTCTGTTGATTCGAGCCCCGTTGTATAGGACCTCGTTGGAATAGTAATGTACATAAGAAGATTCGGCTGTTCGATATAAGCCGGTACAGCGTCGTAAACACTGCCGCTCGAACACCCGGAACTTCTCCATCTGGGAAGGGGCAACGTTGAACCACACAGTACAACCATATACGATCATTGGCCGTATGAGGGCCATGTAGCAAATTACCTTCACTCTGGGGTCAAGCCGACTGCTAAAAAACAGCCGTTTCGTCAGAGCGAAGGCTCCTCTGGCCCTGGTCAGAGCAGCATTTATATGTCTGTCGAAATATAAATACTGATCTAACCAGATACCGAGGTACTTCACTACAGTTTTGCTCGCCAGTGGCTGCCCGTGAAGATCAACGATGACCATCTTGCGCCAATTCTTACACGTATCCCTCGTGGCCCTAGCCAACGGAGTCCGGAACAGAATTGTCTCTGACTTCTGGACATTTATTTTCAGTTTCCAGTCGTCGCAATATCGCTGAATCTTGTCGAAATCACGCTGCAAGAGAATTCTAATAACCTCAACCTTTCGGGCCGTTCTGTACGCAATTAGATCGTCGGCGTACGCAATTGCCTTTGTAAGACTACCTATCAGATCGCTGGTGTAAATGCTGAAGAGAATCGGCGAATTCACCGCTCCCTGTTGAAGACCATTTTTAATTGAGAATATTGTGGTAGAAGTTACATTGCCACTTTTGACAACAAACTTTCTACCGTTAAGCATATCATAAAGTATATACAACAATGGCTTGCTTATGCCAAGCCTGCTCAGTTTTAGGTAAAGACCCTCTAACCATACGGTGTCAAAGGCCTTTTCCAAATCAACCAGAACAGCACCTGTGCATTGTTGTTTTGATTTATTCCATTGGATATCAGAAACGAGTTTAGACGCAGCATGAATTGTGTCATGACCCGCCTTGAACCCGAACTGTTTATCCGGAATTATTTTGTTGTCCGCAGCCCACTTAGTCAGAGCCCTATTAATGATTTTTTCGAAAACTTTGCTGATGCTCGGAAGAAGACTTATCGACCGAAGATTTGACGGGTTGGAGTTGTCCTTTCCCTTTTTCGGGAGAGGATGAACCACAGCAGTCTTCCAATGCACTGGATAATATGCATTATTCAGTGCATTATTGAAGAGCGTGGTGTAAATGTCAATTGCTTCCATCGGTAAATGTCTTAGTACAACGTTGGATATACCATCGACACCTGCTGACTTTTTATTTTTTATTGAATTGAAGATGAGCTGAAGCTCAACCTTCGTCACTAACAAGGGACTTGGTCCCGTTTGCTCGGCGATTATGGCATTTGCCAAGGAATCGTCATTGAACCGCATGAAACCGCGGTTCTCAGATCGCCATTGTGTCATATCATTTCGAAGGCAAAAGTGATTAAGTAGGGCTCTGTTTTCCAGGTCGTGGTTGGGGCGAATGCTAACATTCACCTTGTACACTTGCTGGAAGGCAGCTCCCACCGCCTCCACTTTTTTCTTCGGATCTTCAATTATGTAAAAGTCATCGTCAAAGATGGCTTCTTCTGGATCTATTTGCGCTGTCATGAGTACGTCTCTGTTTTCTTCGGTTCATTGGAGTTTCAGACTCGGAAGGTCATTGTCGTTCTTTTTCCTGAATATCTTGTTGATTTTAGGGAACATACTAGGGTCACTAGAATTAACTGACCGGATCTTGCGGTCCCAGTACTTGTTAATTGACAGCCTGTAGTTCTCCTTAATCAACAGATTGACATTTTTTATTGACGACTTCAGTGTCCTAACCTCCAAGTCGTGTGGGTCTGTAAGTCGTCTGTACAAGTTTTTGAGTCTTGTCAGTAAGCCACTCTTGTGCCTACGTAGTGCGTCAATTGTCGCGTTTCTGTAAGCGTCCATTTGGTCCCGTTCTTTGTACTTTGGGATTGTCCGTTCCATCGTTCGTTTTATTGTTTCGTCCATCTGTTGTAAATGTTGGTCAATTTCTGTATTTGTCAGGTTTCTGTTGTTTGGTATGGCTATGTCACTCGAACGAAGTTCTCTCGCTAAGGCGTTGGTGAAACGAGGCCAACGCATCTTACTGTAATTGTAAGAGTGCGTTGCAACGTATTCCTCCAACTCCACGCGTTCGTTCGGAATCTGCACTACAGCAGCCAGTCCGCAGTGATCACTGTCGTACTCGACTGTCTGTAAGCAGTTTCGCAGGTGATTACCCACTTTGTCTGTAACTGTCAGTCTGGTGTCGTACAGCAAAAGATCCAGAAAGGAGCCACTTCTTGGATACGATGGCTTTTCAGTAGCCAGCAGGTCGACACCATATTCAACGCTGTAAAGATTCATCAAATTAAAAAGATGGTTACCTCTGGGATTATTATGTTGATTTCCCCAATCTTCATGTTTTGCGTTCAAATCACCGGCCAAGATGAAATAGTTTTCTTCCAAGCTCAGTTTAAGTTCCCTTAAAACAATCTCGAGTTCTGATGCAAAGTAAGTGACCTGCGGAGCTCCAGCCGCATAAGCCGCAATCATATACATCCGCTTCCCTTGAGAGAGAGAGATGCATACAACGCAAACTTCTAGCGTCTTGAGCTTTCGCAATTCATTGTTGTATATGACTTTATAATTAATGCCTTTTCGTATAAAGAGAGCGACACCGCCCCCTTGTGTGGAGTCGGGCCGGTCTCTTCTTACGATATTGTAATTTTTATGAGTCAATTTGTGTTTGTGGTTTAGCTTAGTTTCGCTAGCCATAAACACATCGGGACTGTAGTCTTTCAACAATTGGAACATATTGGCTCTTCGTTCAATCCTTATCAGTGAATTTTCATTCACAGCTAGGACTTTAAGGCGCGTCTCCGGCAGCGCGCCCATTATGGTCTAAATTGCGCCAGGCCAGGCAACAAAGAGTAGAGATGATCTACCCTTTTGCCTTGCTCCTTTATATGACTTTGCAGCCCTGTTAGTTGACCTTGAATGCTCAACAACAAGGCTACAATGTCAGGCTGCACCTCTGGTGCCTTAGGCACAGGGGCCTTGGGGGCAACCGTTGGTGGAGCCTGTCTCGTATTCCCATTCCCTGACACCATTTGGGCGTAAGAGAATTTGGGATCCACGAATTTTTGTGTTGGAGCCTGTCGAACTGTTCGACTTTTTTCGGCTTTTTGACTGGCCTGTTTTTGCTTCATTTCCTGGACCTTAGGGCAACCCCTATAGTTAGCCGGGTGCCCTTGGTTTCCACAAAGGACACACTTGAGCAGGGTCAAATCCTCAACCCGCTCCTTCCCCAGCTTGCATTCGCCTTCTTTGTGGGTTTCTCCGCACCTGACACAACGCAGCTGCATATTGCAATTGGCATTGGCATGGCCGAACCTCTGGCAGTTAGTACATTGTAAAATGTCGTCGTGCCTTTTTAATGTCTCCCAGTGTACAGTTTGATTGTCGAGAGATTTAATCTGCTTCACACTCTCAAAACTGCTTTGGGGCGATAATGTTACGAGGAACATTGGCAGCCTATAACCCCCTCGTCTGGACTTCACCGTAGTGAAAGGCTTGACCCCTATAAAATCGAGATCGTCACTGGCTTTATGGCGGAGCTCAGCTAAGAGCTCCTCCGGTTCAGTGCAGGAACTTATGCCCTTCAAAAGGACCGTCTTAAATTTCTCACATTTAGGTGTGTAGCTGAAGAACTCAGCTGTGGCCTCTTTTAGCAACCCTTTTACTAACTTGTATTCGTCCAGTGAGAAGCACTGGACCGAATAATTCTTTTCTTTTTCGCTTAAAAGTTTATGGGTCCTTATTGGTGGTATTTTTTCTTTCTTGGCTTGTGGTTGTTTCTGGTGTTGCTGCTGCTGCTGTTTCTGCTGCTGTTGCTGCTTCTGTTGCTGTTGTTGAGGTTGCTGCTGTTGATGTTGCTGCTGCTGCTGCTGCTTCTGCTGCTCCTGGTGCCTTGGTTGTAGCTGTTGCTTGGCCTTAGCAGAAGTCGATGGGCCCTCGGACATTGGGCCTGTCACTACTGATGGCCTCTTTTTATTTTGCTCCGCTCCTGTGTTTTTGGGAGCGGGCTTGGGTTGTGGCTGGTTTTGCTGCTGTGGTTGTTGTTGCTGTTGTTTTTGCTGCTGTTGTAGTTGCTGCTGTAGTTTTTTGGCTGCCTCTTGTTTTCGGCGCGCCTCTTGTTTCAGCTTTAGCTGACTGAGGAGGGGCTCAATTTCCTCCTTGAGCTTACTGAGGCTTTGCTCGAACTGGCTGATTGCTGCCTGTTTGTCTTGCAGGGCCTGCACCAGTTCTCTTTCATCTTGGAGGTCCGCCGCTACCTCCAAAGCCTTGCTTTTCTGCGGGACTGGCTCTGGCTCCGATAGGATTAAATCCTTATTCGGAGACCTGAAGAGCCCCTCTCCACCTTCTGACATATATTCAGTTTTCTCAGACTCGGCGTAGTCTGAGAATTCACTTTCCGTGGTGATACCTTCCCTCTTCTCCATTTTTTTTTTGTTGGCCTGCCGTTTAGCCGAATTGGTTCTCTTGACTTTATTTGGGCTTTGTTTTGTCAGTTTTCTTTTGTAGGTCTTTGACGTTGAATGGTCAGATGCCTGACCTGATGTTGTTGCAGTTGTTTGCAGTACCGCTGCTGGCACCGCAACATCACCCGATGTGTTGGCAGAGGTATCTTTCGATACCCCTGCTCTTTTCTCCTTCATCATTTGCCTTTTTTCCCAGTTTATAAAATCGGCAATTTCCCGATTATGAAAAAAAGCTTCCAAATTTTTTGCCGACTCGCTCTGGGACTCGAACCCACGACCCCTGGACTTGTCTGCGGACGCCACTTCCACTAGGCTACCGATCTGTTATATAATACAGTGGCAACCAGCCAAGTTTAGTTTTAATAAAACTATTGAACTTATTTAATTTGAAATAAATATAATCACTAGCACTTCTTCACTGTTTGGAAGTCAAAGAACGACCTACCTCGTGCTGTTGTCATGTGTTCTTTCTTTCTGTTGTTCTTTCTTTCTCTTGTTCTTTCTCTTCTGCCCTTCTGTCTTGTATTAATGTCTTGTGTTGTTATCACCTTACATAGTCTAGTTGCTCAAGGTGCTGTGTTCTCTACTCTGTACATTTATGTGCAGAGTAGTGTGAAATGTAATATAATGTAATGTAGTTTGTATTGTCAACTTAAACTTATTTTGGCAACAGAATGCTGCTTACGCGTAAGTTTCCATGACTTTTGTTTTTCTTTTAACTAAGATAAAACCAGATATATAGGTTTTTTGAACAGTCTCGCTGAATTTTGTTTATCAAGGATTTTTTTGAAGATGGGGATTGTAAAGCCACACCCGATCTTCTGCTTGGAACTCTTTTGTTGTCGCCCGTACATCGCAACGTGTCTTCATTCGGTCACTGAACATCTTTATTTTCAACCTGGTATTGTCGTGGATCTGAAGGAGTCTTCTTCTGAGGTCATCAATATAGTCATCCTCGGCTTGCAGCTCTGACGTGGGACATACAAATTTAATTTTGCTCGGCAGTCTGATGTGCCTTCCCATCATAATCTCAGTCGGTGTATGGCCAGTTGAGCTATGTCTTGCACTTCGATACTCCATCAAAACCAGTGGAATGTATAGATCCCAATCTCACTGGTTGTCGTGCACATTTTTTGCAAAGACGTTCCTTCAGGGTTCCGTTGAGTCGTCCGACATCAGATGGTGGGTGAAGTGGTGTTGTTCTTGTCATCTTGATGTCAAGAAACCTACAAACTTCCTAAAATATGTTTGATTCAAATATCCTTCCCTGGTCGGAATGTAGTTCTAACGGAACGACGAATATGCTCACCCAGTTCAAGACAATTTGGTCTGCAACTGTTTAGGCTTCTTGGTTAGGAATGGCGTATGCTTCAGGCCACCTGCTGAAGTAATCCATGCCGTGGTCGAAGATAATGATTTCCATTATTTTTTTAGGAAATTATACTGCTGCATTTGTGGTTCATTTTATTCTGGGCAATATTGCATTTACCTCTTCCACTTTTGCTTCTAATTAAAAAGGAAACGTGTGTGCTGCTCCAGATATTCCTACAGCCGTTTAACGAGTTCGGTTCTTACGCCTGCTCCACTTAAGCTACGATTGCTTAGTTCGATTTTCAGCTCAATGACAGTTAAGTCTTTCAAAACTTTACTAATTTGTTATTTTTAACCCACTTGTGACACCAATGTAATATTCAGATTTTTCCGACAATTAAAACTTATTCACACTTTTAAATAAAACAAACATTTACTTTATTTAAATTGTTATAAACTTATTTTTTGAACTCGTTTAATTATTAATTTTCAAACACAGTCTTTACTTTCAATTATTACTTTTAAAACACAGTCTTTACTTTATTGCAGTGCTATTTTTTATTTACTTAAAATGAATTCTAAATGTGATAAGTGCCTAATGGTTATTGATGATATTTCCTTTCTTTCGTGTGGTGTTTGTGACTAGCAACAATGTTCGATGCTAGCAACAATGGCAACAGTGATACTAACAATTCAATTGAAACAGATGTTATTGTTGTTGATGCTCGCGGTGACTTTGGTGATGTTGATGATATTGCTGATGTTAATGTTGACTAAGTAAAATTGAAAAACTTGTTGCAGTTGATGATTGAATAGCTGACGCTGTTATTACTTATAATGTTACAGCGAACAATAATATTGCAGGTACTAGTAAGTGTAGGAATCAAAAACATTTAATTGGCAGCGATGTTCTCGCGGTCTCCGTTCTACCTAAACCTCGCTTTATATTTTATTTATATTTTGAAATTGGTGTACCTTCGAAATCTTTCGATGCTGTTTTTTAATCACCTTTATGGCCACGTGGTGTACAAGTTAAGCAATTTTTGAACCATTCAAAAAACGGAATAGGCCAAAAACAAAATCCAATAAAAGATCTTCCAATTTTTAGCTTCGACAAGTGTTTTTCCATCTTTATCATAATGCGAGCGGTATGAGAACCAAATCGCACGATTTCTTTATTGCTGCCCAGGACTTGGTTAAATGATAACTTTTTGAATGGTGAATATTTCCCTTCCGAATACAACGTCTTTCGCAAAGATCGTCAAACTGGTCAAACTAGAGGAGGAGGAATTTTGTTGGCTGTTCAATCAAATTGTATAAGTAGAGAAATTAGACTACCTTATAATTCTTTCGAAATTGATCAGATTTGTGTTTGTGTAGATCTATTTATTCAATGTTTTAAATGTTTTTATTTATATATTTTCGTATTATGTATACCACCTTCATCTCAAAATCTTTTGTATGACGCTCACATTAAAAATATTGTAGGTATTGCTATTGTTTGTGATTTTTTCCTTATAATGTTGTCAAAGATTATGAATAAAATGTTATCGATAGTTTCAGCTTAATTATTTATTAAATCAACAATATTTCTAATTCTATTGGTCGTATTTTAGATTTAATTTTTATTGATAATTGCCTAGAAACTCAATGTAATGAACCATCTTATAAAATGTTAGAAAATAGTATTCATCACAATGCATTTGAAATAGTTTTCAATTTTTCCATTTTGAATGAATCTAAATCGAAAAATAATTCACAATTGTATGATTATAAAAATGCTGATTACGATTCCATAAGAACTTATTAAATTAATTAGATTGAATTGAATTAGATTGGCAAAATATCTAAAGTAGTAAAGATACTAAAAAAGCTTTCACTCTGTTTCGGAACATTTAAAAACTCTTCAGTTCATTTAAATGAACAGTTCAAACAAATTAAAAGGGAGTATGAGTTTTTGAAAATAAATTTATACAAGCAATACATCTCGTCTCTTGAATCGAGTATTAGGAAAAATATTGAAGGTTTTTGGTCATTTATTATCACGAAAAGAAACTCAACTGGGATTCCATCTAGCATGACTTATAATAATGTGTTGTCCGATGATATTAATATAATTTGCAATAACTTCACGTCGTTTTTTTAATCTAATTTTATTGATCTCAAATTAGACTATGCTACCACAATATATTCAAGACCTATGGTTGATATTGGTTATTTGCAATTATCTGTAGACGATGTCTTACAAGTACTTTCATCTCTTGAAAAGAAGTTTTTCTATTTCACCAGACAATATTCCACCAGTTCTTTTAAATACTTGAGCTAATATACTTGCTTACTATGCTTAGATGAATGAAAATACTCTATAATAACTCCTCTTCATATATCAGGTACAAAAAGTTCGATTGAAAATTACAGACCAATTGGAAAACTGCAGTTAATTCGTAAGGTTTTCGAAGCTCTAGTAAAAAGAAATTGAATAACCTTATTTACAATAACATTTCAGTTCACCAACATGGTTTCTTAAGTTGATCCACTACTACAAATTTGTCAATATTTTCAAATTTTTGTCTATCACAGATGGAAAAGCGTTGTCAAGTTAAAGTTGACACTATTTACACCGATTTTTCAAAGGCTTTCAAACAAAAATACCAAATTTATTTTGTTGATAGCGAACCAACGTACATTTTTGTTTTAAAAAAAGCATGTTCAACATCAGTTTATTATATTTAATTCACTTATTTAGAGTAATCATTACGAAATTCTTTAAATTTCATAATTAACCTCGGATTACTGAATCAAAGATGCGTTCGAAGAACCATCAAATTAAGGGTGCGAAAGCAATTTTTTTGTATTGAATTCTAATAAATTTTCGTTAATGAACGGTCCAGTTATTTTTTTTGTCAAGTAATCAAAATTTGAATTAATTTAACTAATCCAAGTATATTTATAGTTTGTTTTTAATGATTTAAGCTTGCAACTATTCTTTTTTGATTAATAAATATGAAGTCTAAAAATAGAGTTATAATCGAAAAATACCTTATCCATAACATTCTTGATTGATGGATGCATACATGTGTTTGCTATAAAAAAAAAAAACCTTTGCATCAAAGGAACACCAATGTTTTAAAAAACTAATCAGAACGATTATAGCGAACCTGTTGAATAAATGTAGAACAAATAAAATTAAAATTTTACATATATCACAAAATGAAAACGTGAAAAAATCGTTCTAAATTTATGCACAACTCATTCAATAGATCAAATAATCGACATTAATGTTTGTTGTTGACGTAAAGAAGTTTTTTTTAGTGAATTCCCACAGTTTAACGCAAAGTATAATTTTCATTCATTCCGTTTAGTTACCAAAGTGCAAGTTAACTTATTATTGTTTAAAGGGTATGTTCAATAAAAGTGCTGCTAATAATAACAAAATTAATGAGTTACGTATATATTAAAAATGCTTTACACAAAGCAACTTATTTTTAAAACATGGTTACCTGAAATTTGTATTTCAAAATCTAACTGCAAACGAAATTCTAACTCTAATATAGTCCCTCAAAAAGAAATTTTCCAGAATATTCCTGCAACAAACAAAACTAAAATTTGGTCTTGCAATTATCGAACTGCTTAAATGATGAAAATACTAATTTAATTGAGGAATCTGAATTAGCTAAAGTTAGCAATGGAACTTCACAAGTATGCTTCTCGTAGCATTGTCTGTACAAAGAAATACGGAGGCATCCGCCTATTGTTTCCAACTGAACTTCTAACGTCACTGAACGTATAACGCTCTCAGCCAACTGCCCCTGAAAAAATTGTCTGTTTTGTCGTTTGCAAATTATTGTGTTACACTTTTGTCCATTTCCAATTATACTTAACCAGTTGCAGCTCATATTACGTTCGCAAATAATTTAAGTAAATAAAAACAAAACTAATAAATCATAAAATATGTATTTGGTCAATCTAATTTTATATACACTAACAACATTTATTTGGATTGAGCTATACAAATCTTCCAATTTAAGACCATGTTAGCACTTCAGATTCTGTTGGTTAGGATTGTTTAGTTTTTGAACAAGGCCATAAAACATTCAAAATAAAGCATTTAGATGTGCCTACAGACTATAATGAAGCATTTTGATGGGCCGGAACACTAAATGTGAGAATGGGTTTGGTTTCTGCATCATTTCACGCACACTTTCTCACATTTAGTGTGTACTTAGCTTGTAGGAAAAAAAACGAAATGTCAGTCTGAGATTCCGATCTTGGTAATGGAGTATTTTTGCTTTCAAAGGCATTCAACATAGTTCTTAAAAAAAACTAGGGATGTATGGATTTCACTCTCAGCTCCTCATGTGGATAAAGAGCTATTCAGTACGTAGAAAACAGGTTGTAAAAATTGATAATGCATTACCTAAGGAAATTAAAAGGTAGTCACATTGGCCCACTTCTTTTTATCATTTTTATTAACGACTTACCATTACGTCTTACTTTTTCAAAATGTCTTCTAAATATTTGCTGACGATTTGAAAATATTCAGTTCCATAAATTAACTTAACGATGCCACAAAAGTTCAAATTGATTTAAATAATTTAATTAAATAATGTAATACCAATGGGCTATATTTTAACAACAAGAAATGTAGCATTGTGACATTTTCTAGCAATCACAGTGCATTATATTATAATTATAAACTGGAAAACAACATTTTACAAAGATTTGATAGCCATAAGGATCTAGGCGTAATCTTCGCTTCTTAAATGAATTTCTCAAATCACATAGACCATGCGATCTCAAAAGCAAACTATATGCCAAGGTTTGTTTTTCGAAATTCAAAAGATTTCGAAGACCCCTGTACATTCAGCCCTATCACAAATTCCATCGTAGTTCAAAATTCACTCCGTTTCCCGATAAAACTATCACAAATTCCATTCGTAGTGGATTCGGAGTGGAAAATCTTTTACGATTTTCGAAATTCGTAAAAAATGGCATCACTGATTTCGAATGGAATGGAATGAACGACAAGTTATTTGTGTCGGACATTGAAGCTGTACAGTTATATTATTAACGAAAATGTAAGTATTTATACAATTTTATTGGTTTTAAATAATATTTTTCATAATTATAAAGGGCAAAAACAACAAACAAGGCTCAATACCAGAGACTTTTCCAATTAATGAGTGAGAATCCAGATTTGGCCCAAGGATTCACAAAGCTGGCAAAAGATGAGGTTCACGACTTTTGGGAAAAAGTAAAAGTAGAGCTGAATTGTCTTGGGCCACCTAATAAAGATGCTGCTGTATGGAAAAAAAGTAAGTTGAACATTAAAGTGAAATAATCACTAGAAATAATCTTCTATTTTATTAGGTTTGGTTCGACTGGAAGTCCTACATACAAAGAAAACTGGCGGAAAACAAAACAGAAATCAAAGCAACTGGTGGTGGGAATTATAAACAACATTCCTTCTCCAAACTAGAATAAGCAGTTGATTATATTTGTTTAACTTATTAAATACGCCCAAAAAGAGTTGCCTTTTTTCAAACTAAATTTTTTAAACTCAATATCACAGTTTTGCTTACATAATACAGCTTTGACATAAAACAGCTGATTTCGAAAACAAGAATGAAAGCGTTCCACTCGGATTTTGTGAAGACAGTTTGTCGTAGATTGGGACGTAGATGTCAGCGCGAGAATTTTTTACGATGGAATTCGTGATAGGGCTGATTAAAAGCTCTTTATTCTAGTCTCTCTCATCCGATCACATTTAGAAAATTGTACTGTTATATGGAGCCCTTTTACCGCGTCTAGCATTTGTTGTATAAAAAAAGTTCAAAAAGGTTCACAAAGTTTGCTTTAAGAAAAATATATGGTTATTGAAATGTTCGATCTTATGAGACGAGGTGTATTTTAATTGATCTAAAATCTCTTGCTCAGAGCAGAAAATTAAATTAAATACTTTTTGCTTTTGATGTCTTGAATATTGACTGTCCAGTTTTGATATCTATTATGTTTTTAAACGCCTTCTAGAAATTTGCGCCCTCGTGACTGTGAACAACTTTTAAGGTGGGGTAAAATGTTTAATGGTCTTGCTTAAATTATCATAAAACCTTTCAGTTTATCAAAAACAATGACGAAGAACTATTTTTCAAGGCCACTCGGCTAACCAGGATGCCATATGATTTGTTGTTGTCTCTTATAAATTCAAGCCTACAAAAAAAATCCATTAGAACTCCAATAAGCCCAGAGTGTAGGATAGTGGTAACATTATTGTAAGTCATATTTCAAAATCGAAAGTATTTATTAAATATCCACTCTATTCAGGTACTTGGCGCAAGGAGTTTCACCAAACTACTTGGCTTGGTCTTTCAGGATGGGAGCATCCACGGGTAGACAAATCATCATTGAAGTCTGTGAAGTATTTTGGGACGTACTATCTCCGGTTTATATGCCAAATTGCAACATGGGAGATTGGAAAGACATTAGCAACGAGTTCGACAGACGATGGCATATGCCCCACTGCGTCGGTAGCATCGATGGAAAGCACGTTGCTATAAAGCGTCCGCCAAACTCGGGTTCTAAATATTATAACTACAAGGGATTTTTTAGTATTGTGTTGCTTGCTGTTTGCGATGCTAACCATACCTTCACCGTAGTTAATGTAGGAGCTTATGGCAGCCAGAGCGACGGTGGTATATTTAGCAATTCCGGATTTGGAAAGCAAGTGTTTCTCAACAAAATTGAATTGCCACCACCCGAAAAACTTCCCAACTCCAATAAAGTAGTGCCATACTTCTTTGTTGCTGATAGTGCTTTCCCGCTTAGACAAAACCTGATGAGGCCCTACCCTGGAAATTTATTGGATTTACCACACGAGGTTTTCAATTTCAGGCTCTCTAGAGCACGTCGAGTAATTGAAAATACCTTCGGTATATTAGTTGCACGGTGGAGGATTTTAAATAAAGCCATAGAATTTCACCCAGAGAAGGCAGATAAGGTTAAGGTTATAAAAAAAACCGATTAAATATACAATTCAAAATCATACTGTCCTGAAGGATATTTAGATGCATACGACAGCGACGGTGAACGAATCGATGGATTGTGGCGCAGAGAAACAAACGACTTATTATCTGTTCGAAGATTCGGGAGCAACAACAGGGCGGAAGGAGCATCTCAAGTTCGAGAAACAATCACAAAGTATTTTTTAAGAGAAGGCCAAGTACCTTTCCGACCAAAGTAATCTTTTAACAAACTTGTCGACAGCAAATTTTTGCAACAAAATAAACACAAACTATTTTCGTGACAAAATGTTTTTTTTTTTATTTGCACTTGGCACCAGGTTTTTGATTCGCATCAGTCTTACATAAATTATTATTTAATTTTAACTACATATAAAGCACTTTAAGGTACATATGTATGTGTGCGCTATATATTTGGTCCTTAGGATTCCACAGCCATATTAAATTAAATTCTTAAACCTATCTTATTACAAAAAATTATAGTTTTGAGAACGAAAACACAAATCCCGAAACTAAGTATTTTGTAATCCTTATTAATTACAAAAAATCACTTTTGAAAACGCTAATAATAATATGATGAATTTTTTTTTTTTTGTGTTTTAAGAAAAATTAAAATGTATTAGTAAGTTCATACATTTGTATTTTCCTTCTCAAAACTAGCGAAGAAAAACCATTCATTATATAATTATAAGCGTTTTCAAAACTGATTTTTCTAGTCGAAATTCACTCGTCGGGTAACATGTTTTCAATATCATTTAAGTATCTTAATACTTCAAGTTTTGCTTGATTTTTTAAATTTTTTGGGAACTTTTTAATTTTTTTTACTAACGACTAGCAGAACAATTCATCCTCATCAGGATCAGGCAAAACAGAAGCAGAGGGAGGAGTTGCAACCGTTATCACTTGGGAAGCCCCCCGAGGTTTTTCTAGGAAATCCTGAACCGATTTCATCGTAGCTAAAAATGATGACTCCATAGTAATTTTTTGCCTCTTTGCAGTTCCGTTAGAGCTCGATAGCGTGGTTGTTGGAACAGGTTCTTCGGAATTAAACAAATCCAATTCCGGTTCTTCAGGGCTCAATGGAGTGAAGGGTGCGGTTCCTTATGAATCATTTATGTCTTCGATATTACAAAGGCTAGATGTAATATTACTTGTCGTACTGAAAATATAAGTAAAATTTCAAAAATGTATGTATAAACATAATAAATACGCTTACGGTCTTGGTTTCATGTGTTCCCTTATAAACTCCATTTGGTCACGAAATTTCCAAGATGATTCCAGCTCTTCCGCAGCTTGATCAGATTTTGGTTTTTATGAAATTCCCTGGAGAAGCAATTTCTTAGGGCCTTCCACTTCTTTTTGCATACATCAACTAATAAATTGGTTTTATTAAATAATGCTTGCAAATAAATTATTTTAGCCAGTCAATATTTTCTGAGAACTAACAAATTTTGCACTACTTAAAAGGCTGAGGAGAATGTAATATAAACACAATAATTCATCACCACGAAATAAAATAAATCTACTTTTTTCAGCAGAAGCAAAAACAAAGTTAAAAAACGAAGAATTTTGTGTTTATATTTTTATGAAAATTCATCCTGAGATCTAAAAAATATTAACTGGCTTAAATTATATACTTACTCGGTAATCCCAGTTCATCCGCAAACTGCCGCTTTCTTTGTTATATTCTTGTAGTTAGGATTGGTTAAATCCCATAAAATTGCATGGCATCGAACTATTTCAATTAGCTTTTCATTTATATCTGCCATTTTTTTCTCTCAAATGCATTCAACGTTCTCAAAAAAAAGTGAAGTCAAAGAATAAAATGGGGTTCCCCCATCTGACATCTCAAATGTAGCTTGCAGCGCTGCCAAAAGTTAAAGTTGAGTCAACTTGCGCTGCAGCTACAGCTACAGCTACAGCTACAGCTACAGCTACAGCTACAGCTACAGCTACAGCTACAGCTACAGCTACAGCTACAGCTACAGCTACAGCTACAGCTACAGCTACAGCTACAGCTACAGCTACAGCTACAGCTACAGCTACAGCTACAGCTACAGCTACAGCTACAGCTACAGCTACAGCTACAGCTACAGCTACAGCTACAGCTACAGCTACAGCTACAGCTACAGCTACAGCTACAGCTACAGCTACAGCTACAGCTACAGCTACAGCTACAGCTACAGCTACAGCTACAGCTACAGCTACAGCTACAGCTACAGCTACAGCTACAGCTACAGCTACAGCTACAGCTACAGCTACAGCTACAGCTACAGCTACAGCTACAGCTACAGCTACAGCTACAGCTACAGCTACAGCTACAGCTACAGCTACAGCTACAGCTACAGCTACAGCTACAGCTACAGCTACAGCTACAGCTACAGCTACAGCTACAGCTACAGCTACAGCTACAGCTACAGCTACAGCTACAGCTACAGCTTCTCATTGTGTCGATGTATACTATTTTTGTATCTTTTAACTTTGACAGTGCTACAGGCAACAGCTACAGCTACACCATTCTGTTCAAGCAGTTAGCTATGCTAAGCATAATTCTATCACATGAGCCTGTATGAATTTTTAAGGAATATCATTTTGCAATTGATTTTAATATGATGGAAATGTTTTGAAACATACATTAGTAAATATATTTTAATTCTAAAAGTAAACTATGTATTTTATTTTTATGTTAGGTATAATTATTATTCTTAATAGTGTGTATAACTTTTAAGACGAATAAATAAATAAAAAATAAATGCTGTCTTAATGTTCTACACAAGTTTTTACTACTACAAATAAACGTTTGCTACATACTTATTCTACTATAACACGATATAAGAGTAAAAGAGACAAAGAGGGTATAAACATTACATTGCCCCATCCTTAGGAAAGAGTGAAATTAAAAATCATTTATCGAACTTATACTAAATATAACCATGGCAAGCAACACGATATAATAATAATTTAACCATTGAAGACTTTGTGGCTCAACAGCAACAAATAGGCG
The DNA here is from genome assembly GCF_945859685.1 of Eupeodes corollae. Lineage (NCBI taxonomy): Eukaryota > Metazoa > Arthropoda > Insecta > Diptera > Syrphidae > Eupeodes > Eupeodes corollae. The sequence continues at coordinate 120,460,607 of NC_079147.1, forward strand.
AATCAATTTGTGTCTGCAACTATAATATGGATAGTCCCACTAGGAAGACATTCGTCTACCTAGACAAGAAAAAGAGTCTGTTGGAGGATTTGTGAGAGGAATTTGAGAAAAACGATTCCACATTCGGAGACAAATTTTCGGAACACATTCATCACGAGTATTTCAAAAAGGAATATTTCGAACTAGTGCGTAAGGCAGCGGAGCTCGCTATTAGTGATACAAAACGTCTACTTTTAATCACTGAAGAAATTGAAGATGGATCAGGCAAGGTAACAAATCAAGAAAAAAATACCAAGGGCAAACCAGAAGAAACTCAAGCCTTTAGTTTAGAAATTCCAGCAGGAAAAGGAGCAATTCCGAAACCGCAAGAGAGAAGTATCCGAAATACAAGTACGGAATCCCAACATATATTTAATACTGCAATGAACCACAAGACACAGTTTCCTTTAATATTAAATATATTGAAGAGATCGTTGGACAAAGTCGATGAGGAGTCATTAAAAAGTTTGGAGCAGAATTGGGATGAGATCAACTGTTTATATCGCAAATTATATCAAGAATTGGATACAGAGGAAGTAGTAAACTACTTCGAGATACAAGAGAGGCTGGAGGAGACGTTATTGATGCTAGCAACAAGCACCGTACTATCCCAAGAAACGTAAAATGATGAATTGTTCAAGCAAACGATTCATGGTCAACCTATCGCACCAGCACAAAAATTATATTTCGTGAGGGCAAATGTTAAAGAAAAGGCCCAGGAATTAATTTAAAATTGCAATCCTACGAATAGTAACTACGAGTTTTCCTTGTTGAACGCTTCAACAATAAAAGATTGTTTTTGACTGCACAATTAAACAAGTTATTTATGCAGTCAGTTGCTACAGCGATAAGTTCGACTAAGACTGCACGACAACACGAAGGAGTGTTTGCAAGTTATCACCAACCTTAATGTTGATATTGAAAGCTTTGATCCGATAGTTGTGTATCTTCTATTGCAAAAATTGGACAGAGAAAGCAGGGAAAATTTTGAGTTCACGATCAAAGAACCAAGAAGCAGTTCAATTATCGAAAAGTTCCCGAAGTTTATATAGTCGAGATTCAAGACTTTAGAGGCCATTAATCCCAAAAATGACAGGAGGAAGTATCAATGTCTGGAAGCCACCTACGATACTGGGGAAAATTCAAGTGTCGACATTGCGCCCAAGATCAATCAGGAACTTATATATCATTTCTGTAATTCAAGTAAGCTTGATATATACAATTGCAATAAATGTTTGTCTCTTTCAAGTAAACCTAGAATGTTGTGCAGAAATTGTCTAAAGAAAGTCCATTATTCCAAAAATGCAATATGCTCCACAACACGTTACTTCATCAAAAAAAAATACAAGGAATTAACAAGAGTCAGTGGGGTCATAAAACATCTTCAAGCAGCACTCTACCTACACTAAGTAAACCAGGTAGTAAATAACGCAGCAGCAGAAACTCATTTCCCAAAACGCAACGTATATTTGGCAACAGTAGTGGTCAATGTGATGCATGTGTTGCATGCAGAGCTCGTTCATTCAACAGTTGGACATCGTTCATTCAACAGTTGGGAATAAAGAAGTATTGCAAGGATACTCCTATCAGCGGAATAGGTGCACAAGAATGCAGGTCGGAGTTTGTGGCATTAATTAATTTTGAGTCCCGTACCTCGGTGGCGTATGAAGCAGCCATTGAAACGAACATAATGGCCTGCATTACTGACTACCAGGTCAGCCACGAAATTGATATTTCTTTGTCTAAAATTCCCAATGACATTGAGCTCGCAGATCCTTCGTTCAAAGCTAATCAAAGTGACATGCTGTTGGGAGCTGAACTTTTCTTTGATTTGTTTATATATGGAGAATACAAGATTTCAAGAGATCTACCAACTTTACGTAATAAAAATTTAGGTTGGGTTGTTTCGGGAAGTGCTTCAGCCAGCTTCAAATTCTCATTGCCATATTGTAACAAAACCATCGTTGACGTCATTTCACAAACTTGTCCGCACATTCTTTGAAACAGAAAGCCATGACCTTCCCATTTATACTGAGAGTGAGGAAAAACACCAGTGTGAAGAACATTTCAAGAAAACACAACATTAAATTCTGAAGGTAAATTTGTTGTTAAATTACCATTTAAAGAGGATCTTATCATATTTTTAGGGGACTCCTTATCATCAGCACGAAAAAGGTTTCTTTCATTATAAAACAAATTGAACATGGATGGAGAACTTAAAAAATCATACATCAGCTTCGTGCAAGAATATGAAGCATTAGGTCACATGACACCATTATAAAGGGTAATATTCCAAGGGGAAACTACGTCATACCTCATCATTGCGTCATGAAACCCGAAAGTTCATCAACAAAATCAGGGGTAGTTTTTGATGCATCAGCCAACACAACTTGTGGTCTCTCACTTAATGATATACTTACAGTGGGGCCAACAGTTCAACCGGATCTATATTCAATAATCAATAGTTCTAAAATTCAGAATGCACCGATATGTCTTTACCGCAGACATAACAAAGATGTATCGTCAGGTTTTATTGCCAGAAGAAGATCATGCCTTCCAACTTATTTTTGGGAAATCAAAAACCAATATGCCATTGCAACTTTATAAATTAGACAACGTAACCTATGGCACAGCATCTGCATCTTATTTAGCAACCAGATTTCTAGTTAAACCCGAATTGTCCAGGTGTTGGGGAGAGTGATCGCTTTAGAGGGGAGGGTCGTTGATGGAGTTGACCCTCGGACGATTTGCCCACCCTTTGTATCTGACGGATACCACCTTGGCTACTACAACCTCCTATTTATGTAGTAGCCCCTAACTCACCCTTCTTCTCCGCCAAACGCACCTTACTTCATGTGTGTCACCTTCAGCTCAGTCCTAAGATATCTAGCAGGCCATCCTAGCTAGAAGTTAAAAAACGAAAACAACTACTATGGCAAATATAGCAAGCCAGGTTCTCGAAGCCGCCATCGTATGCCATGCAAATCAAGAAACGAAACACATGATTGATAAAATTTAAATTCATTATTTTAATACATCAAACCTGAGAACGAAACCCTCTTCCAATATCAGATCTGGTGTGTCATCTACACTAACGTTACCGTTCTTCGTTATTGCACCTTCATTGAGGCCAAGAATATATTCCTGGCGATCAGGATGGTCGTGAAGTCCCCCTTTGACTCGAATGACACCAAAAATGTTTTCCAAAATATCTTGGTTAAACCGGTAAGTCATTATGAACTTACCTTGAAAATAGTAAGTTTGATACATTTTCTTACATACAAATTTATTTCATCTATATTTCCCTTTTTGAAATGGAAGCATAGTATTTTTTCCTACGATATTACATATTACAAACCATTGCAGACATTTTATTGAGAATCTCGTCCTGTGATTCCAAATGAGGTCCATAAGCATGGACTCTCCCTGATATCCAATTTCTTACCATGGCGTTTCCATGCTGACCTTAAGCTCAGTTTATAGCCCTCGGTTTGCACCACCTAAGTCACTTGTGATCGCCACTACTGTGAAACCACAATTCCCACAATCGTAAAAAAAATGGCTGTTTCCATTTACGAATGAGGCATGTTGTAAGATTGTTTATAATTAAAATAATACTTTCATAAATTCTTATTTTATTTCTACCTCTTAGCATCCCTACCTGGACGTAAGATGGAAGATCTAGTTTCTGAGCCCTGGTTTAAGGTGTTCGTACAGCGAGAAGTGGACATTTTTTTCTTTTCAGTTATTTGTACGCTCTTGAACTAGATGAGTATAAGGTTATAGACCTAGCTCTATCCTCTTCCGACCAATTTAATTTCTTTAGGGAACCAATTTTGATTTTTTTTATTTACCCGGGCGTACAAATTTCAAGCAGCTTGCTTTCCAAATTGCTTTGATGGAACTCAGCTCTCTGAGCTCGAGATTCAAAGTTTTTTTTTCCGCGCTCGACAACTTTGAAGTTGAATCTTCATTTTCAGAACGTAACTTTTTTCTAAAAATTATACAAAATAGAAAATAAGAAAGTCAACTTTATATTTTAATAACATACATTTCTTCATTAAGATCGCTTATTTTATTTAAGGATGTTGATAGTAACATCTACTCTGGGGCGTTAGAGCCTTCACTTTCATTTTCGTCACACTTATTTGGAATTTTCGGACCGGTGTCATTTGCAAATGAATCTTCCAGCAAACTGTCCAGCAATTGTTGATTATGCTTCAGCTCCATGCGCTTTGAACGATCTGTTGATTCGGATTTCGTTTCAAAGGAAGTTCCTTTTAAGTGCACTGTAAGAAATGCATCCGGTTTCAAAAGGCGCACTGGAGTGAATCCTAAATGAGTATTATTTTGTGTTTACCTTAAATTTGTCTATCAATCTTGCATACCCATTGGAAATTTAAGGCAAATGCAGGCAAATATAGCCAAACTACACGCACGCAAAGCGGCGCTGCATAAAAGGACGAGAGCTGCTCATGAGCTCTATGAGCAGAAGAAGCGAGAGGAACGCCGACTTTTCAGAAGAAAAAAGAGAGGGCATGAGAAGCGTGCGGTCGAAGATGTTTAGAGGTTTAGCAGGAATGAAGTTCGAAAATTTTATGAACAGGTGAAACAAAATTTACAGGAACCGAAAGCTGCAAAGACGAAAGTGAAAACATAATAGTGGAACCGCAGTCAATGCTGAGGATATGGAAGGAACACTTCTGCAGACTGTATAACGGTGATGACGAACTGAATTCCGCTGTCAGGCAGGATGATCCATTCAACATAAACGACGAAAGCCAACAGTCCCGTTCTCCCGAATTAGACGAAGTAAAGATTGCTATATCTAAGCTTAAGTCTAAGAAAGCCGCTGGAGCGGATGGCTTTAACGGATGCAATGAATGGAACCTCAGTATTGTTTGCCCGATCCTAAGAGAGCATCTACAGAGACGAGTTGCATAGAGCCATGTCTAGTTTTGGCATCCCTGCCAAACTCGTCCGTTTGTTGGAAACAACTTAACAGAACATTTCGATGTTAAAAAAGGTTTATGACAAGGTGATGCGCTGTCATGCGATTTGAAAGAATAGTGCAGAGCTCACACGTAAGAAAGGACATACAGCACTGACGTCTTGGTCAAAACGTCACCATCGACAGACGTAACTTTAAGGTAGTCAAGGACTTCGTCTACCTAGGCTCCGCTGTAAACGCAGAAAACAACACCAGCGCTGAGATCAAACGCAGAATAACTCTTGCTAACCGCTGTTTCTTTGGACTAAGAAAGCAATTGAGTGGTAAAGTCCTCTCTCGAAGGACCAAAGTGTCGCTATATAAGACCCTTATCATCCCCGTCCTGCTATAAGGTGCAGAAACATTTACTATGACAAAAGCGGATGAAAGCACCTTGGGTCGCTTCGAGAGAAAAGTTCTTCGTGTGATCTACGGTCCCGTATGCATCGAAGGGGAGTGGAGGAGAAGATGGAACGACGAGCTGTACGGGCTGTATAGCGACGTAGACTTAGCCAGAAGGGTAAAAGTCCAACGACTAGGATGGCTGGGTCACGTAGAGCGCATAGAAACCAATGCTCCGGCCCGGAATGTCTTCGAATCCACACTCACAGGACAGCGCAGTAGAGGAAGACCGCGGATCAGGTGGCGCGCACAAGGGGAAGCTGAGCGCGAAACTGGAGACATCTAGCTAGGGACCGAGCTAGATGGAGAAGTTTGTTGGGTTAGGTCCTAGTTCACACAAGACTGTAGCGTCACCTTAATTAAGTAAGGAACTTTAAAAATCTTTCGTTTTTAAAATTAATACTGTGAGAAAACATGCAAATATTCTTTTTCTTTCCTTATCTCCCATTTGTTTCTTTTCATACTTCACTCTAACTTTAAACTACTTATCCTTTCCTAGCCATAGCTGCGCGATTTTTTTCTCCGAGTTGTGGTGTAATTTTTTGTTGTATGAAACTTTGTTTGAAAATACTTATTTTCCCCTCCTTTCCATTCTTAATGAAGTTGGTATGATCTGGCCCACCATTGATATTCGAGAGGTATACTTTCACACACATATGTGTATATGCCAAGGTTGGAAAAAAGCTTACTATTGGTCAGAATTCAGTACTATTTGATTTTCTGAGTACGTAAGTACATCTTTGCTTACGCTTAATATATTTTCATTTACGAACTTGTGTCGGAAAGTTTACGATTTATCGTAAAGTATTATCACCCAAAATTGTGACAGTTCATTTACGACGTCGCAACAAGACCCTGAGAAAAAGACGAAGAAATGCCTTTTATGTTGCAAATATATTATTGGAGGACACTTCCACATCGAAAGGCATATAAAAACAGCCACACACCAAAAAGCACACCATGCAGCCAAAAACAGTGTAAACATTGATCAAATCGTGTCAAAGAAAAACATCGGAAAATGCCGAAAAATTAGAAATATCCTTAAGTCTTTTCATCGCAGAACATAATTTACCGTTTGCAGTATTGGATCATTTAAATATTCTTAAGAAAATAAATATCTGACCCAGAAGTGGTCAAAAAAATGGCCATAAATCGACACAAAGGCCAAAACATTATCAAAGAAATAATGGCTCCGGAAACTTCGAAAATTATTTCCGAAATAACAAACCGCCAATATTTTTCATTAGGCGGTGGTTATTCGAATATACGACGAAAGAATATACGAAGAGTGCCATGATACGTTTTTGGAACTTACTGAAGTTCCTTACGGAAAGGCTTCCGATGTTTTTAACACAATTAAAAATATATTTGAACAAAAAATTTAAAAACATGGTTGGATTCACCGCAGATAATTGTCCTGTTATGATGGGCCAAACAAACGGTGTTCAGGCAAAATTAAAGGAAGTCGTCCCCAGTCTTATTTAAATCGTTCGTCGAAGGCTGCAGCAGAACAATTTCCAGACGTAGTCGATAAGCTCATAAAGGAAATAAATCACCAGAAGGTTGGGATTCCAAGAGTTCCAAGAACATTTTGGAACTAATTTACACACAATTTTAAAATATTGTGCTACGCGATGGCTTTCCCGTCAGGTACTTGAAGGAATGCATTTCAAAATTGCGCTTATGCTAATTGTTTTGTGTTAATAGGCAGCGATTGACCGCATCTTAGAGCAAGGGACCCTTTGTGTTATTACTTTGGACTTGGTGATTTTGAATCCAATTATGAGAAACAAAACCTCAACTTCATATCTTCCAGCCTTAAGGATTTAAATGTTAAGTTATATTTCACTTTTTTAACTTACATATTAAAACTAATTAACGATGTTAACTTGGAAATGCAATCCGAAGATGTAAGAGTGCACGTCTTAATTCCAAGATTGAAATCTATTTTTAAACAACTGTAGAAATTTTGTGAAAAGGAAAGCATTAGTTGATAAACCGATAAACTCCATTAATCTTTATCGTTCAATTTATTTTAAAGTTTTTTTCCAATGAACACAAAAATATTGAACTGATAAAGAATGAGTATAGACCTCTAGGTGATTGCGAATATTAAAGAAAAAAGAAATGTTTCCATATCATAGTTTTGGGCAAAAATTGGTTTGTTAAAAATGAATGCAATGAGTTAATGTTTGAAAATATTCATCGCATTGTTCAGGGTGCATTTTGTGTTCCTCACTCTTTGGCAAATGTCGAAAGCATATTTTTATTCTGTAATGCAAACGTGCTCTGCACTTATAGAAACGAAACATCTGATAAAAAATGAATGTTGTCACAGCTTAATAATTAATAAAAATCTTGTGAGTGAAAATGCTACAAACAAACCACTTCAAAAGCAAGAACTTTTAGAGTAAAAAATGATCTACATATGTAAGTCATCAGTTATAAAAATCATTGAAACTCACAAAATACGAATATTCAATGATGAGTTTCAATGAAAACTCCTAACTGTGATATGGGGATCCGTCCGATATTTATCTAGCTACTTTTTCTTATTTATGTTCATTTAATATTAAATATGTAATAACAATTGAATTGTTTTTGTTTTTGTTCTCGTTAATAAATACCTACATTTTGTTTTAGAATTTGTGTGTTCGTTTGCTTCAATCCATTTAAAAGAGCTCAGTCTTTTTCAGAACTTTTTTGTTTCAGCTTTCACTACAATCGAAAAAAGTCGATTTCTATCACTGGTATATGCCTTTGAGGATATTTATCCTCTCTCGAAATCCGTATACAATACACAGAAATTGGCGAAGAGGTCAAATCAAAAATACTCCATTACCAAGATCGGAATATCAGACTGACATTTCGGTTTGCCTACAAGCTAAGTACACACTAAATGTGAGAAAGTGTGCGCGAAATGATTCAAAAACCAAACCCATTCTCACATTTAGTTCACATTTTAGTTCCGGCCCATCAAAATGTTTCATTATAGTCTGTAGGCACATCTAAATGCTTTATGTTGAATGTTTTATGGCCTCGTTCAAAAACTAAACAATCCTAACCAACAGAATCTGAAGTGCTAACATGGTCTTAAATTGGAAGATTTGTATAGCTTTTTAATTTCAAACCAAATAAATGTTGTTAATGGATATAAAATAAGATTGACCAAATACATATTTAATGATTTATTAGTGCTGGTTTTTTTTTACTTAAATTATTTGCGAACGCAACATGAGCTGCAACTGGTTAAGTATAATTGGAAATGGACAAAAGTGTAACACAATGTAAAACGACAAAACAGACAATTTTTTCAGGGGTAGTTCGCTTAGATCATTTTTTTGGCGACGTTAGAAGTTCAGTTGGAAACAATAGGCGGATGCCTCCGTATTTCTTTGTACAGAGAATGCTACGAGAAGCATTTACCAACTTTCCATTGCCAACTAGCTAGTTCAGATTCCTCAATTATATTAGTATTTTCATCATTTAAGACCAAATTTTAGTTTTGTTTGTTGCAGGAATATTGCTGAAAATTTCTTTTTGCGGGACTATGGTAGAGTTAGAATTTCGTTTGTAGTTAGATTTTGAAATACAAATTTCAGGTAACCATGTTTTAAAAATAAGTTGCTTGGTGTAAAGCATTTTTAATATATACGTAGTAACACATAATTTTTTTATTATTAGCAGCACTTTTATTAAACATACCCTTTAAACAATAATAAGTTAACTTCAACTTTGGTAACTAAACATTTTTACGGAATGAATGAAAATTATATTTTGCGTTAAACTGTAAGAATTCACTAAAAAAAACTTCTTTACGTGAATAATAATCATTAATGTCGATTATTTGATCTGTTGAATGAGTGGTACATGAATTTGGAACGATTTTTTCACGTTTTTATTTTGTGATATATGTCAAAATTTTCATTTTATTTGTTCTGCATTTATTCAACAGGTTCGCTATAATCGTTCTGATTAGTTTTTTAAAACATTTATGTTCCTTTGATGCAAAGTTTTTTTTTTATAGCAAACACATGTATGCATCCATTAATCAAGAATGTTATGGATAAGGTATGTTTCGATTATAATTTTTTTTTAACTTAATATTTAGTAAGCAAAATGGAATTGAAGAATAGTTGCAAGCTTAAATCATTAAAAACAAACTATAAATATACTTGGATTAGTTAAATTAATAGAGATTTTGATTGATTGCAAAAAAATATTTGGGCCGTTTATTAACGAAAATTTATTAGAATCCAATACTAAAAAATTGCTCTTGCACCCTTAATTTGATTGTTCTTCGAACGCATCTTTGATACAATAATTCGAGGTTAATTATGAATTTTAAAGAATTTCGTAGTGATTACTCTAAATTAGTGAATAAATAACAATAAAATTATGTTGAACATGCTTTTTTCAAGACAAAAATGTACATTATTTCGCTATCAACAAAATGACTGCAAAATTAAAGCTTAAAACTGACAAAAATTAAAGCTTAAAACGAAAAAAGTAAAAAGAAAAGCCAGAAAAAACATATTTACCTTCCCATTTTGTTTTTGCTTTGAAAAGTGCCGCTGGCCCACGGCATCGTTTTTTTTATTTGTTCTATTTTTATTATCTATTCATGTACTAATTGTCAAAATTACAAAACAAACGGGTTTGGGAGAGTGAAACGTACGAAATATTCCGATCTTGGTAAATGGAGTATTTTTGGGTCAAATATCAAAACTTCAATTCATCAATGCAATTACCTCAGTTATACTCTGTCGAACAAAAATTGTCAGCACAAGTCTTATGGGAGAGCTTTTTTCAAATGGTGCCAGTCAGTGGTTGTATTCCCTTTTTATCCACTGAAAAAGAAAATTCAACCACTGATTTACACATAAATTGTTGTTGCAATTACCCTTCTACGAGCGTACATCCCCACGACCTTTACCATGCGCAGCCAAGGCCACTGCCACACTGATAATGTGTTCACAAACAACCACAACCCTCTTCGTATGTATTGAAAATAAGCAGATCGTTATTAGAGTTACCATTTCCACGTTAATGAAAATCATGGTGGATTTTTCTTTGCATTTTGTTTGGGAGCTTTCAGAATGTGTGCTTTTTTAAAAGCTTTTGAGAACAAATATGGGAATGGTGTTGCCGCTTGCTGTTTTTCAGTAAGTGAAGTTTATTTATTATTTTTCGTAAATTAACCCTTTGTTCCCGGAGATGTCCACTTTTTCAAATATTTGTATAAAAACTTAAAATAAATATAGAATGTGTAAAATGAATAATAATGTAGTACCCGTAATATGATGGTTAGTGCGTTGGACTGTCATGCAAGGGGTCTTCGGTTCAATCCTTGCCTGTGCCACCTTAATTTAAAAAAACATAATTTTCGCGGGTACTGCCTCTTGCGAGGAATTGACAAATCCTTCAAGAGTAATTCTTGTCATGAAAAAGTGCTTTCTCAACACTAGCCGTTCGGATTCGACCTAAAATTATAGGTCCCTTTCATTCCTGACAACAGTACTCGCACACAGGAATGGTTGAGAGTTGTAAGTCACTAGGCCCTGGTTCACAACGGACTGTTGCACCACCCCATTTGATTTTTGATAGTGAATAATGCATTTAAATACAAAAAATAATATTTATACAAAATTAAAAAAAAAAATGTTTTTATTTCCTACTATGTGCAAATTATTACTTACAATGCACCGGAAACAACCCTAATAATTTTTTTATCGTTTTAAAAATGATTAGAGTTCTTAGAAAACCACATGATTTCATCGTGAAACCAGAGGAATATGTAGAAAAAATATAGAGTATGTAGGAAGCAAAGGGTTGAGCTTAAGCGAAAATTATTTATAATACATGGTGTAATTAAAGATGGTGAAAAATAGTGATTTTGTTCAAAATTAATTAATTTTGTTCAAATTTAAATGACGAAAGTAGCAGCAGTTACTCTTCGTCATAAAAAGGCATTATGCATTATTTTTTATATTGAATTTATTTTAAGTTACTTATATTTATAAAAATAATTATTTCGTTCAACATAACTTTTTTTTACTCAGAACCTCAAACAAAAAAACCTTAAATTTCTGAGTATTTTCATTATTTTTTCATAATTGAATTTATGTTACTCTTAGTTTTCACAAAGGGGTTTTTGAATTCGGGATTATGTACATAATTTTGAAATTTTCTTAAACGGAATTTATTTTTACTTTCAATTTAAAATCAAAAGTTGGTAGCCATATTAATATTTATCAGAGTTTTTTCGAAATTTATAATGGGCACCCTGTAATATTTGCTCTCTCTCACAGCTTAACGAGATTTCACTTCAGTCAGAGTGAGATGTAAACGTCCTATCTTCCCTGTACTGACATTTTTTGTTTTACAGAGTATAGTAGCAAACTATTCAATGTGCTGGTGGTGTTTGTTTTGTTCTTTGTATCTTCTTTAAAACAAAAAAGCGACAACTAAGTTGACCTACATAGGATAGTAAAATGAATTTTTCTTTTTACCACTGAGCCAAACCTTCTCGGTTTTTTTTTTTCTTAATTTAATTATTGAATGTCAATTGGTGTGTATTTATATTTATAATACTCGTAAATAGCTATTTTTGAATGTTTTTGACTACGACGACTTCCAGCGTTGGTTTGTGGTTATTTTCTTTTGTTTTTGTTTTTTTGTCTCTTCCTCGGCTTTTGTTTACTTTTGCGTGTGCAACTTGTTTCTCTATATGCAGTATAGTAAAAATAGAGAGTATAGTTGTTTATTTCTCCTTATATGGATTTTTTTTTGTAATATGTAATGTGTCGGGTGTGAGTGTGTAAGTACCATGTAGTTATTACTTCACCACGGAGATGTGCGATCTCCTGCTTCGCGGCTTGGTAGTGCTGTGACAGAATAAGATATGTACCCCTTTGGAGAATCGGTTCGGGGTGTGTGTGCTCCTACCCCGTTCGCAGGTAGTGAGTTGGGTCGTTCCATCCCATGGAGATGTGAGTTCTCCTGCTCCGTGTGACGATTGTATTGCAACGGAGTAAGAGGAATCAGCCACTGGAGAATCGGTTCGGGTTGCGTGTTTCCCCTCCCCGTTCGCATGACAGTGAGTTGATCGGTGCCATCCGTATGTCGTACTTTAATATCGAATATTTGGAATGTAAATATGTACTTATTTGTATATATTTTACTATTCCGTAGGAATAATGTTTTGGTGTTAGCTCGCACTCACACCGTCGGCGCAGCGTAATTATTTAGTACAAATAACTTTCTTCTTCTGTTGTGTCACTCTCTATGTTAATAGTTTTTTTTTTAAATTATTATTAACTGATTCAAATTTTAATTGGCTTTTGAGTGCTCATGAGTTATTATTATTTTTTTTTTTACAGATTGCTGCCACGACCAGATGGACTCTAATTTTCTTCCCTTTTATTTATAACTTGAAGAATTTATAATTTGTTGTTTTTTTTGTTGTTGTTCGTTATGTTATTTTTTTGAGTCGAAAATCAATTCTTACCAACTTTTAATAATGTTTTTTTTGATTTATAAAAAACCGTTATTGGATTTTTTTCAAAAATAAAGTAGTTTGGTATCACGTACTGACGTGCGAGCGAACGTAGACACGCACGCACAGACATCTCTCTAAAAACCTTTTATTTCGACTCTGAAGACCTTGAACCGTCGAGAAATGTCAATATTTTCAATTCGACAAATTGGACGATTACAGTAACTTCCTATGGAAAGTTAAAACTACCTTCTTCTACACTACATTTACGAAACTATATCTTCTTACTAATAATTAATAAGTTAAAAAAAAATTTTAATTTGATTTTTCTTGAAGTCACACATCATAAAATAGACGAGCTGACAAATTGTATTAAAAGTACTTACAATAGCAAACAACATAGGTATACAAAAGTAAATACCTAAAACTAAATATATACTACATTTGTATGTTGTTTAAACCTACAACCAAAGTAGGATTGGAACATAAATATACGACACACATTTTAACTATAAAATTATTCAAATTAAGAATTAAAGAATTAATTTTTGTTTTTTATTTTAAATTACACATTTGTAAAAACTGTACCTACCTATCTACTAATCTCAAACAAATTGCTAAGCGTACTGATATTATCACAGTGCGGATACTAGTAAGAATTCCCTACGAAATTTTATGAACTTTATATCTTATATTTGAATTTGAGATCCAACCCACACCCTGAAAAAACAATCACATAACAATTGATATTTATGTACAAAAACAATCTTTAAAGGTCAAACAAATCTAATATTCAAATATGTATTGCAGAAAAACTAAATGCCAAATAAAAGCAAAATACCTACCAGCCAGAATATACATAACTATACCCCCATATTCTTCTTCCCTACCAAGATCTGCAAGACAAAAATCGCATCGAAGCTTTGTATACATAATACAAATTATTGTGCATACATATAGTGAATCAAAAAAGTCTGCGTACAAATAAAACAAATGGAAATAACTTAAAAATTCCGCTATATTTAAGGAATAACTTCATGAAATTCCGTGGTTTATTAAACTGTATGTATTCTTACAAAATAAAAATAAACGCTTACAAAAAATTCACAAAAAAAAGATATTTACAAAAAATTAAAACACTAACAAAATTTGTATTTTTTAACTTAATACCTTGTTTGGTATCCCTTAGCGCTAATAAAAGCTTTAAGTCCACTTTTCATGTTAGAAACAAACTTCTTTTTATCAGTTGTAATTTTATTCCACTCTTCCTGCAGAACTGAGCGAAGAACAGCTTGCGAAGTAATTTTATGTGTGCATATACTATGATCAATCAATTCCCATAGATTCTCTATGGGGTTGAGATCAGGTGATTGGGGAGGCGGGTGAAGTTGCTTCGGAAAATGATACAAAAGCCATTACTGAACCAATAATGACTTATGCTTTGGGTCGTTTTTTTTTGGACAAACGCATAATTCCTTGGTAAACCACTTTTTTGAACACTCTCAGGCAACTTTGTTTTCAGTACATCCATGAATAAATGTTTGTCCATTGTATTATCAATAAATTGCATATTTCCAACACCTGCACCCATACAACCCCATATCATCACATTCTTACCACCATGTTTGATAGTGAGATTGATGTTTCGCAAACTCTTGGTTTGGCTTTCTTCCAACCATGGTTTGCCCATCGGATTTAAACAAATTGAATCTGCTTTAGTCAAAAAACATAACTGTTTTCCAAAACTCGTCTGCTTGTTGAATCCACTCATTTACAAACACTAAACGATTCTTAGCGTTCACTTTTGAGATGTGCGGCTTCCGTCTTGCGATTCTACCATGAAACTTATTTTTTCTTAGAACAACTTTTACTGTCTCTGGATTAATGTTCACATCAAAATCTCGTAAAATTCCCGACGGCGCGGTGCCCTGATCGTGGTTTTACTTTTAAAGTTCCAGTACTTTTAAAGTTTTTTACCACTCATTGGACAGAGAACTTCTGTGAACAATATCACCAATATTTCGTAATGTAGTCCCCTTGTTGTAAAGCTCAATAATAATTGACCCATTATCCATAGGAATTTCACAATTTTTTCGACTCATTTTAAAAATTAACTCTACCACAACGATTTTTCACTTTATCAACTCAAATTACAATCATTTTCAGCTTTACTACCTAACTCAAATTTTCAACTGATAATTACATATATAAAGAAGCCAGAAAAATACAATTGACAAGATAACAGTTAATTTCCCATTGCACTTCACAATTGTTTCTAAATAAGAACAGTCTCGTGTCAAACTTTTTTGGGACAAATTTTGTTAGTGTTTCAATATTTTGTAAATATCTTTTTTGCGAATTTTTTATAAGCTTTAATTTTTATTTTGTAAGAATACATAAAATTTAATAAAACTTGGAAGCATATTTCATGAAGTTATTCCTAAAATAAAGCGGAATTTTTAAGTTATTGCCATTTGTTTTATTTGTACGCAGACTTTTTTGATTCACTGTATATGTGTGCATAAAGATCGTACACATGGAGAAGCAGCCTTATGAACGTAAATATAAAAACAAAAATCGGTAAAAGATCCCTAACAGCTAAAGTAAGCATAAAAAAATTTCATTCATCCCTTTATTAGACACAATATTGAGACATTTTTGTTTACTTTGCCGTTTTCCATATAAAAGTGCATTGATATAACGAAAAAACAAAAACAAATTCATCGGCCTTTATATGGAAGCTTTGTATATGAAAACATATACAAGAATAAACTCAAATAGAATGAAGGAAATTGTGTAGACATTTTGGATGTAAAATGAATTATCTCAATTATTCTGCTGGATGCTTATGGAAATGGAAATAATATTTTTCTCTCGCTCCCCGGAAATGTCTAAACTATCGATACTACCGCCAACGACTCGCCATCCGGTCGGACTACAAATTTGTGCCCATGAGATTACTTTAGTTTTTATATACAAAGGTGAAAGTCGAATAGGGCGGCATCTAGATAATTTTTTTGAAACGTTTAGTGAAGACATTCATGGAGAAATTCATTTCAGTCGGAAGACTTACAAATGTTATAATTTGAAATAGAGAAAGACTATAGTGTATTAACGAAAGTCTGAGTGAAAGGGGAAAACAAATTTGTTTTTTTTTTTTTTTTTTTTTTTTTTTTCAAATTCATTTTTATTTATTCAATCTTAAACCTATCTTAAAGCTAGACAAAAATTCATAAAACTAGCCTAATTATCCATAACTTACAACTAACTTAATGGTCCCATACGGACACTCTAAGCTAAACTATAACACTAATTACTAATGAATTTCGGCCTTAAGATCTATTTTACTTCAATTTAAATTTTATTTGTTTTGTTTTTATTAGAAAATTTTGAAAAAACTAATATCAATAACCTTTTTTAATTTATTTTTACTTATAAACTACTTAAA
The DNA here is from genome assembly GCF_945859685.1 of Eupeodes corollae. Classification (NCBI taxonomy): domain Eukaryota; kingdom Metazoa; phylum Arthropoda; class Insecta; order Diptera; family Syrphidae; genus Eupeodes; species Eupeodes corollae. Next base: position 120,476,984 of record NC_079147.1, read on the forward strand.
ATAAGGTCCTTAAATAAAACTTAAAAACTAACTTAAACTACCTATTCTACCTATAAACTACTTAAAACTAGAACAACCACAGCAGCAAATCTAACTATCTAACATTTTTGTTTTTCATATTTCGTTGTCTTTTTTTTTTATTTTTATTTATTATTTTTTTTTTTTTTTTTTTTTTTAATTTTTTTTTTTTTTTTTAATTTTTTTTTTTCGTGCCACCATGCCTATTCTACTTAAAACTAAACCCTAAACATAAAACAAGTATGTAAGCCGGCCAAGGCTTAAAACCCCATCCCGACTACCCAATATCAAGTGCCGATTGAAGCCACCAAAACTGGTTCTCCTGCTTCACCCTATCAGTTCGGTCCCGTTTGGACACAGCCCTACTGAACCGAAGGAGCTCTGCTCCGCCTTGTGCCATGACGTCCCGATTGTACAGGAGTCGCCTATCCACGGTTCTTCGTCTGACGTGGTAGATTAACGGAACTGCCAATCTATCCTGTATCAGACCGCATCTATCTAAAAAGAGGAATGCCTCTGGGGGAATGAAGCCGCTCAAGCGTGCACTCTCAAAATACTCGTCGTTCGGATAGAACGCCCCGAAAATTAAATTGTTGGTCGAAGACATAGCTCTTGCAATGTGACCTCGAACGAGTTTTATCACGAAATTGTCAATTCTGTTGATTCGAGCCCCGTTGTATAGGACCTCGTTTGAATAGTAATGCACATAAGAAGATTCGGCTGTTCGATATAAGCCGGTACAGCGTCTTAAACACTGCCGCTCGAACACCCGAAACTTCTCCATCTGGGAAGGGGCAACGTTGAACCACACAGGACAACCATAAACGATCATTGGCGTATGAGGGCCATGTAGCAAATTACCTTCACTCTGGGGTCAAGCCGACTGCTAAAAAACAGTCGTTTCGTCAGAGCGAAGGCTCCTCTGGCCCTGGTCAGAGCAGCATTTATATGTCTGTCGAAATATAAATACTGATCTAACCAGATACCAAGGTACTTCACTACACTTTTGCTCGCCAATGGCTGCCCGTGAAGATCAACGATGACCATCTTGCGCCAATTCTTACACGTATCCCTCGTGGCCCCAGCCAACGGAGTCCGGAACAGATTTGTCTCTGACTTCTGGACATTTATTTTCAGTTTCCAGTCGTCGCAATATCGCTGAATCTTGTCGAAATCACGCTGCAAGAGAATTCTAATAACCTCAACCTTTTGGGCCGTTCTGTACGTAATTAGATCGTCGGCGTACGCAATTGCCTTTGTAAGACTACCTATCAGATCGCTGGTGTAAATGCTGAAGAGAATCGGCGAATTCACCGCTCCCTGTTGAAGACCATTTTTAATTGAGAATGTTGTGGTAGAAGTTACATTGCCACTTTTGACAACAAACTTTCTACCGTTAAGCATATCATAAAGTATATACAACAATGGCTTGCTAATGCCAAGCCTGCTCAGTTTTAGGTAAAGACCCTCTAACCATACGGTGTCAAAGGCCTTTTCCAAATCAACCAGAACAGCACCTGTGCATTGTTGTTTAGATTTGTTCCATTGAATATCAGAAACGAGCTTAGACGCAGCATGAATTGTGTCATGACCCGCCTTGAACCCGAACTGTGTATCCGGAATTATTTTGTTGTCCGCAGCCCACTTAGTCAGAGCCCTATTAATGATTTTTTCGAAAACTTTGCTGATGCTCGGAAGAAGACTTATCGACCGAAGATTTGACGGGTTGGAGTTGTCCTTTCCCTTTTTCGGGAGAGGATGAACCACAGCGGTCTTCCAATGCACTGGATAATATGCATTATTCAGTGCATTATTGAAGAGCGTGGTGTATATGTCAATTGCTTCCATCGGTAAATGTCTTAGTACAACATTGGATATACCATCGACACCTGCTGACTTTTTGTTTTTTATTAAATTAAAGATGAGCTGAAGCTCAACCTTCGTCACTAACAAGGGACTTGGTCCCGTTTGCTCGGCGATTATGGCATTTGCCAAGGAATCGTAATTGAACCGCATGAAACCGCGGTTCTCAGATCGCCAATGTGTGATATCATTACGGAGGTAAAAGTGATTAAGTAGGGCTCTGTTTTCCAGGTCGTGGTTGGGGCGAATGCTAACATTCACCTTGTACACTTGCTGGAAAGCAGCTCCCACCGCCTCCACTTTTTCCTTCGGATCTTCAATTATGTAAAAGTCATCGTCAAAGATGGCTTCCTCTGGATCTATTTGCGCTGTCCTGAGTACGTTTCTGTTCTCTTCAGTTCTTTGGAGTTTAAGACACGGAAGGTCATTATCGTTTTTTTTCCTGAATATCTTGTTGATTTTGGTGAACATACTAGGGTCACTCGAATTAACTGACTGGATCTTGCGGTCCCAGTACTTGTTAATTGATAACCTGTAGTTCTCCTTATTCAACAGATTGACATTTTTTATTGACGATTTCAGTGTCCTAACCTCCAAGTCGCGTGGGTCTGTAAGTCGTCTGTGCAAGTTTTTGAGTCTTGTCAGTATGCCACTCTTGTGCCTACGTAGTGCGTCAATTGTCGCGTTTCTGTAAGCGTCCATTTGGTCCCGTTCTTTGTACTTTGTTTAATTGTTTCGTCCATCTGTTGTAAGTGTTGGTCAATTTCTGTATTTGTCAGGTTTCTGTTGTTTGGTGGGGCTATGTCACTCGAACGAAGTTCTCTCGCTAAGGCCTTGGTGAAACGAGGCCAACGCATCTTACTATAATTGTAAGAGTGCGTTGCAACGTATTCCTCCAACTCCACGCGATCGTTCGGAATCTGCATTACAGCAGCCAGTCCGCAGTGATCACTGTCGTACTCGACTGTCTGCAAGCAGTTTCGCGGGTGATTACCCACATTGTCTGTAACTGTCAGTCTGGTGTCGTACAGCAAAAGGTCCAGAAAGGAGCCACTTCTTGGATACGATGGCCTTTCAGTAGCCAGCAGGTCGACGCCATATTCAACGCTGTAAAGATTCATCAAATTAAAAAGATGATTACCTCTGGGATTACTATGTTGATTTCCCCAATCTTCATGTTTTGCGTTCAAATCACCGGCCAAGATGAAATAGTTTTCTTCCAAACTCAGTTTAAGTTCCCTAAAAAGAATCTGGAGTTCTGAAGCAAAGTAAGTAACCTGCGGAGCTCCAGACGCATAAGCCGCAATCATATACATCCGCTTCACTTGAGTGAGAGAGATGCATACAACGCAAACCTCTATTGTCTTGAGCTTTCGCAATTTATTGTTGTATATGACTTTATAATGAATGCCTTTTCGTATAAATAGAGCTACACCGCCCCCTTGAGTGGAGTCGGGCCGGTCTCTACTTACGATATTGTAATTTTTATGAGTCAATTTGTGTTTGTGGTTTAGCTTAGTTTCGCTAGCCATAAGCACATCGGGACTGTAGTCTTTCAACAATTGGAACATATTGGCTCTTCGTTCAATCCTAATCAGTGAATTTACATTCACAGCTAGGACTTTTAGGCGCGTCTCCGGCAGCGCGCCCATTATGGTCTAAATTGCGCCAGGCCAGGCAACAAAGAGTAGAGATGATCTACCCTTTTGCCTTGCTCCTTTATCTGACTTTGCAGTCCTGTTAGTTGACCTTGAATGCTCAACAACAAGGCTACAATGTCAGGCTGCACCTCTGGTGCCTTAGGCACAGTGGCCTTGGGGGCAACCGTTGGTGGAGCCTGTCTCGTATTCCCATTCCCTGACACCATTTGGGCGTAAGAGAATTTGGGATCCACGAATTTTTGTGTTGGAGCCTGTCGACTGTTCGACTTTTTTCGGCTTTTTGACTGGCCTGTTTTTGCTTCATTTGTTGGACCTTAGGGCAACCCCTATAGTTAGCCGGGTGCCCTTGGTTTCCACAGAGGACACACTTGAGCAGGGTCAAATCCTCAACCCGCTCATTCCCCAGCTTACATTCTCCTACTTTGTGGGTTTCTCCGCACCTGACACAACGCAACTGCATATTGCAGTTGGCATTGGCATGGCCAAACCTCTGGCAGTTAGTACATTGTAAAATGCCGTCGTGCCTTTTTAATGTATCCCAGCGTGCAGTTTGATAGTCGAGAGATGTGATTTTCTTCACACTATCGAAACTGCTTTGGGGCGATAATGTTACCAGGAACATTGGCAGCCTATAACCCTCTCGCCTGGACTTCACCGTAGTGAACGGCTTGACCCCGATAAAATCGAGATCGTCCGTGGCTTTTTGACGGAGCTCAGCTAAGATCTCCTCTGGTTCCGTGCAGGAACTTATGCCCTTCAGAAGGACCGTCTGGAATTTTTCGCTCTTAGGCGTATAGCTGAAGAACTCAGCGGTGGCCTGTTTGAGCACTTCTTTAAGTAGTTTGTATTCGGCCAGTGAGAAGCACTGTACCGAATACCGCTTTTCTTTTTCATTTAGAATATTAATTAAAAATTTGCCCTTAGTGGCCGACTTACATACCTGTTTCAAGTCTTGCAGGTCAACCCGCTAGGTTCTAATTGGTGGCACCTTCTCCTTCTTGGGCTGTGGTTGTTGCTGGTGTTGCTGTTGTTGTTGTTGTTGCTGCTTCTGCTTCTGCTGCTGCTGCTGCTGCTGCTGTTTCTGCTGCTCCTGCTGCCTTGGTTGTAGCTGTTGTTGTTGCTGCTGTTTGGCCTTAGCCGAGGTCGATGGGCCATCAGCAATTGGGTCTGTCACTGCAGCTGGCTTCTTTTTATTTTGCTCCGCTCCTGTATTTTTGGGAGCGGGCTTGGGTTGTGGCTGTTTTTGCTGCTGTGGTTGTTGTTGCTGTTGCTTTTGCGCTGCCTCTTCCTGTCGGCGCGCCTCTTGTTTCAGCTTAAGTGCAGTGAGGAGGGGCTCTATTTCCTCCTTGAGTTTGTTGAGACTTTGCTCGAACTGGCTTATGGCTGCCTGTTTGGTTTGCAGGGCCTGCACCAGTTCTGTTTCATTTTGGAGGTCCACCGCTACCTCCAAAGCCTTCGTTGTCGGCGGGACTGGCTCTGGCTCCGATAGGATTAAATCCATATTCGGAGGCCTGAAGAGCCCCTCTCCACCTTCGGAAACGTATTCAGTTTTTTCAGACTCGGCGTAGTCTGAAAACTCGCTCTCGGTGGTAACTCCTCCTTTACCACTCTCCATTTCCTTCCGCATGTCCCGCCGCTTAGCAGAGTTGGCCCTCTCCACTTTGTTTGGGCTATGCTTTTTTAATTTTCTTTTTTTGATAGTTGCTGCTGCTTCTATCCACTGTTCTGATGTCTGAACAAATTTGTTTCGTTGTGCCTGTATTTTGGTTTGGTAATATTTTTACATCCGCAAAACGGTAGAATTTCTATACAAAGATTATAAGACAAAAGCAGGTGAATGCGATTTCGTTTAGGAATTTTATATTCTTGGTTGAGATTTTATATTTTTGATAATTTGAGGATGGTATTAGGAAATTATCACTTGAACTACCTATTATAGACAAGTAAATATGTAGGTACCTATTGTATTTTTATTTGAAATAAACAATATTTTGAATATGATTAAATAGTTAGATTTCAAAATCTATTTTAACGAGATTTTTAGTCAAAACCCAATTGTTATCAATTTTAATAGCATTTCTTAAAAAATTGTATTTCTTATATAAACCAATACAAACTGAATGAATGAAATTAATTTTAAGTCAATATCTTCTTCTCGATAAAAAGTCCGTGAAAGACAATATATCAAGTCAAAAGTCACCAGTAGTGAAAAGCCCACAAAAAACTGCTAATGAGTTTCATACTGATGAGGAAGAGCTCCTCCTTGAAACTGAAGGAAACCGAAATAAACGTAAGTCAAAGAAACGAAAAGCAGAGAGTAGCCCAGAGGCTGTTATAAAATGTCAGCAAACAGGTTCAAAATCAGATACTGCTACAAAAATGAGAGCATCCAATAAAGAAATAAGAGATTTACCCCAAAATAAGTCTCACGTTAAAGGTACCTGGCAAACTGCCCCACCCCCAATTATGATCTCCGGATTGGCAATGTTTGGCGAGCTAAAGAGCATAGTAGAAAAATGCACGAATAAGGCATGTAAATATACATCATACAATAAAGACAATTGGAAAGTCATTGTTGAAGACGCCGATGCGTATAGATCTGTCACTGAAGAATTGAACAAAAAGAAAATTCAGTGGCACTCGTACGAAAATAAAGCTACAAGATCGATAAAAGTAGTAGCAAGAGGCCTTCACTCTTCATGTGTTGCCAAAGAAATTGTCGAAGACCTTATACAAAAAGGCTTTCAAGCTCTCGATGCCAATAATCTTATTAAAAATGAGATAGTAAAAGACTCCACTGGGGTATCAACGACAAAAAAGAGATCTCTACCTTTATTTATGCTCACGTTTGAAAATAAAGAAAGTCTCGATAAGATTTACAGTATTAAATCAATTATGGGCATAGTTGTCAAAATTGAACCACTGCGAAAGTCGAAAAGTGTTCCACAATGTAAGCGCTGTCAAGCCTTTGGGCATACACAAAAATACTGCAATCGCGAGTTCGCTTGTGTTAAATGTGAAGGCAGACATGCAACCAAAAACTGTCCCATGGGCAGAGAACAGAAAGCGAAATGTGTTAATTGTCAAGGCAATCATCCTGCAAGTTACAGAGGATGTCCAGTAGCAAAAAAGTTCCAAGACACAAAAAGAAAAAACAAAACTGGGAACAAGTTTAGAAACTCAACCAACACAAAACCAGTAGTTGAAAGCAAAAAAGTAACGGTCGATAACATTACTAAAAATCAACCGGGAAAAGCAATTGCACTAAGCAAAAGTGATGAAAATAAATCCTATTCCCAGATTGTAAAAAATGTGCGGAAGAATGAGGAAACTTCTATAAAAGAAATGCTGGAACTCATCCTGAAAAGGATTGACCAACAAGATTTAAACATAAAACAGCTAAGCGAAGAAGTCGCTCTTAAAAAACAATGATGGACAGAGCACTCAAAATCGCAACATGGAATGCAAACGGTCTCTTACAGCATGTATCAGAACTAAACATCTTTTTAGACATAGAGCATATAGACATTTGTTTGGTGTCCGAAACCCACCTCGCTATTGAACAAAATCTTGATAATAAATTACCAAACTATACATGTTATCACGCTCCGCACCCAGCTGACAAAGCTAGGGGAGGATCAGCAATACTTATAAAAAAGTGCTTAACACACTTTGAAGAACCAAAGTTTACTAAAGAAAACATGCAAGTAACAACAATTAGTATTGGTATAAAAAAGAAAGAATTCAAAATAGCAGCTATATACTGCCCTCCGAGGCGCTCTCCAACTGAAGAAGACTATGCAGAACTCCTACATTTGTTAGGACATAACTTCCTTGTTGGTGGCGACTTCAATGCTAAACACACCCAATGGGGATCTAGGCTCATAACAACAAAAGGTAAACGGCTATACCAAGCAGGCCGAAAATACAACTGCGAATTTTATTCTTCTGGTTCGCCAACATATTGGCCATCTGATACTAACAAAATACCAGACCTTATAGACTTTTTCGTAGTTAAAGGTATTAAACGAAATCATATAAGTGTCGAAGGTAATTATGATTTATCATCAGATCATACTCCCGTAATTTTATCACTGAGCGAAACAGAAATAATAGAAAAAAGTAATCCCAAGCTCGTGAATAACAGAACAAACTGGAACGAATTCAGAGACAAACTTGAAAATTTTATAAACCTAAGATCCCCTATGCAAACAATTGAACAAATTGATCATGAAGTAGAACAATTTATTGCTGATGTGCAGCAGGCTGCAGAAGAAAGTACTCAAACTATTTCGAATGCGAGAGAAAAAGAAATAAAATATCCTATCGAAATAAAGGAGTTGATATTGGAAAAAAGAAGAGCTAGAAGAAAATGGCAATCCACGAGATTCCCAGATGATAAGGTAGTTTTTAACCGTCTTAACAACGAATTAAAAAAAAGAATCTGTGAGTTTAAAAATGATTCACTAAGTAGATTCCTGAAAAGTCTGACGACGGATGCTTCTACAGAATACTCCTTATGGAAAGCAACTAAGCGCCTAAAAAGACCTCAGACACAAAACCCGCCGATAAAATCTCAAGATTGTAAATGGATCGGAAACCCGAAACAAAAGGCTGATCTCTTTGCTGAACATCTAGCGAATGTTTTCAAGCCATTCCCAGCAAGCACAGCTACAGATCCCTTACAGTTTGTTGACAGAAACGACGAATGTGAAATACCTTTTGTCACGCTCAAAGAAGTAAGAAGCATGTGTCAACATAAGCTGTCAAACAAAAAATCACCAGGGTACGATCTTATAACTGCTCAGGTTCTGAAAGAAATGCCTCTTATAGCCTTCAAGAAACTCCAATTTATAATAAACGCATGCCTTAAACTAAGATATGTGCCACATCATTGGAAAATTGCGGAAGTCATTGTTATACCTAAACAAGGTAAGCCACCAACAGAAGTTACATCTTACAGACCAATATCGCTTATACCAATCATGGCAAAAGTTTTTGAAAAACTGCTACTGAAAAGGCTTAGCAAAATAATTGAAGAAAGAAGACTAATTCCGAGCCATCAGTTTGGATTTAGAAATAAACATTCCACGATAGACCAAGTGAATCGAATTGCGGATGTTGTGGAAAAGGCACTTGAAGAAAAACAAGTATGCTCGTCTGTATTCTTAGATGTTGCTCAAGCTTTTGACAAGGTTTGGCACTTGGGACTTGAGTACAAACTGCATAGGGACTTCCCCAGGCAGTACTACGAAATACTGAAATCCTACATTACGAACCGACTCTTTAGAGTACGGTACGACCAAAATTACTCGGAACTTAAGAAAATTGAAGCCGGTGTACCACAAGGAAGTGTCCTAGGACCAACCCTGTATCTGTTATATACAAGGGATATTCCAGTGGACATCAACGCTATCATGGCCACCTTTGCTGATGATACTGCAATATTGGTGCCAGATAAATCCGTTACGAAGGCTACACAAAAATTGCAAAATGCAGTCGATAAAGTTAGTGATTGGACGCACAAATGGCGTATCAAATTAAACGAAACAAAATCGACGCATATAAACTTTACAAACAAAAACATAAACAATGTTCCAATTTTTATAAACAGTACAGAAGTACCTTACTCCAATACCGCCAAATACCTTGGAATGAATTTGGATGCAAAGCTTAAATGGAAAGAACACATCAAAAAGAAAAGAGAAGAACTAAACTTGAAGTACAGAAAAATGTACTGGTTAATAGGAAAGAACTCTGACCTATCTATCCAGAACAAACTAATGTTATATAAGCAAGTATTGAAACCCGTTTGGACATATGGCATCCAACTATGGGGCTGTACAAAGAAAACAAATGCTGAACCCATCCAAAAATTCCAAAGCAAGGTCATTCGTGGAATAATAAATGCCGCTTGGTATATAAGAAATAGCGATCTACATCGTGACCTTCAAATTGAAATGGTTACAGAAGTGGTTAAGAAACACGCTGTATCACACAATAAGCGGCTGCAAAGTCATACTAACTCTGAAATGGAGACCGTATTAAATGTACGAGACAATATTCGGAGATTAAGAAGAACCAAGCCTCATGAGCTGATGGGCTAAAAGCTACGGGAAAGTGTTATAACCTTAAACTTCCCCCAATGCGATTTTAAAAATTAAGAAATAAAAATCATTTGTCGATCTTTCATAGATTGGTCCTGATTCACCGGTGGTTTTAGTGCGGTAAGAGTCCCACACTACTCGGTACCGATTCTTACCGAGTGTCTTTTGAAGATTTCCATCGGATATAAAAAAAAAAAAAAAAAAAAAAAAAAAAAAAATATCTTCTATAGTCATTTCTCCATCTTTTTGTATAAAAAAAATTATTTGAAGTCAATATCTCTACTGGTTCTTCAGCTATGGACAACAAAAAAAACTACGCGAACGTACGAACGAACGTATACACACACGCACAGACATCTTTTTTTTCGAGCTGACGAAATTGTATTGAAAGTATTTACAACTACAGCAAAAAACATACGTACCTAAATAAAAACTACAATTTTATGTTGTTTAGGGGAAACTGGGTACGGTTGAAACAACACAAATATCTTATAAACCGTAATGAAGAAGAAGCAAGTCTGTTCATGATTTTCAGTCTTGCTTTGGTCGTCACATGGTTCGGTTGTCCTCAGGAAGCTGTTCTATTTTTCTGCAGGCAAAAGTAAGTTTTTTTTAATCTGTTATTTTTCGTTGTAGTGTGAGTACTATATATGTGAGATTGTTGAGTGTTTTTTTTTTGTGCGCAGTAAAAAGTGTAGAATATAATAAACAGGCTTGTAGGGGTGTGTCTGTGTTGTTTATATTTCATCTATAGATGCCCCGTGTACGTGTGAGGAAGATATCTAGAGGCAATGTGGATTGTTCATCATACAAAACGGCTTAAGATGAGGTGAAGGCAGGCAGTTCTTTGCTTCTAAGATTTATGCGAAATCGAGATGCAGCCGAAGGAGAAAATCAAGATATAGGTATGAGTTATAATGCACATAATAAAGTTTTTTTTCAAAAGAACAAGAAAGGGAACTTTCGAAGTATTTATTGCGATGTGCAGACATTTACTTCGGACTTAATAAAAAGGAGGTGCGAAAATTAGCCTTTGAGCTAACACATTTGCAATTATTTCGACCACGGACTGGGGATGGATGCAGAGATGGCTGGCGAAGAATAGTTTCGTATGTTTATGATGTAGTGATCGCACTACATACCAACCCCCAACATATACATTTTCCCTAATGCCGTGCGTTTTCCCAAACACTTCAATCACCGATATATACACTATATACATTGACTCACAAACAAATCGTCACAAGGTCATCATAATACTCACTCGTCATAGCTACGTCAAAACCCATAAACTGCTATGAGTAATGAATATCCAATGTCCAACGGATTGTAAACAAATCCAATGCACTAATTGCAGGCATTGAGGAATACCCATACTAAATAATGCTGAGAATGCATCGTAGCAAGGGTCGACACTATGAGTGAAGTGGGTATGTGTGAAATATGATGCGGCGGCACTTTTGTGACCAACAGTTCGGAATATTATGAATTTATATAATATTTAAAAATTCCAACTAGGTCTCAAGTAATTATTGAATATTTTCAAGTGGGTCAATATTACCAAATAGAACCGATTGTGTAATCATCGGTTGGTGGATGATAATTGGAAGAATGCATGTTTATTGAGGAAAATTGGTTAAAGAAAAAGTATAAAAAGACAGGAATAGTTTAAGAAAGTGACAGAAAGATTAACCATAACATTCAACAAGGTCACAGCCTAGCTTAAGACAGCGGGCCTTTGTTCGAAAAGAAAAAATAAAAATAAATTAGAACTAAAATAATCCATTATCTAACAAGGTCGCAGCCTAGCTCAAGACAGGGGGCCTTTGTTTTAAATAAATAAAGATAATAAAAACTAAAATTAAAACTTAAACAAGTTAAATAAAGAGTCTTTTATTTTTCCAAAATCTTTCCTGTCCGTATTCTCACTCTTCTCGCAACATAACGCGAAAGCACGGTTGAGAACGTATAACAATGAGAAGGAACCCTGAACTTTCTGTACATGCAGCACAAGCTACATGTCTCTCAAGGGCAAACAGCTTCAATCAACATAACGTGAATGCTTTCTACGATAATTTGACCAATGTCATGGACCGTGATAAGTTTGAGCCCCAAGACATTTATAACGCCGATGAAACTGGCATAACAACTGTGCAAAAACCAGACAAAGTATTGGCGAGGCGTGGTGCTCGTAACGCGTGGTTCTGTAACTTTCGCCGAACCCCTCTGGTTGGATACAGAAGAAATGCTTCTCTTTCACACAAAGTTTTACTTATTCTTGACAACCGTATTAATTCACTCGACTTTTGCAAGGACAACGGTTTGGTTTTATCATTTTGACAGCACTGTTCCCACAAACTCCAGCCGCTCAATCGTTCCGTTTTGGGCCATTGAAGAAAGCTGTGAACTCGACTTGTGATGCATGGATGAGAAGTCATCCAGGAAAAAAATGACGATATACGACATTCCAGGAATTGTGGGATCGGCTATATCAAATATTCAAGCCGAGTTTCGGAAAACTGGAATTTTCCCAGTTAATCGCAGTTTAGTCACTGAGCTTGATTTCGCACCCTCATTTGTGGCAGATAGGCCATCTCCTGAAAATGCAATAGAAGGTGGGTTTCGATATCTAATATCCTAGCTATTGATGAAACGTTTCCACTAAAACATCCAGCAGAGGCAGAGATTCCGGTTGGAAATGTAGGTGAAACCTCGAACGTTAAAAGTACTAAAAATCGACAGGAGACATCCTCAGAAGACGAGGAATTCTATTGTCTTATTTGCTTCTCCCCATACTCAGGGAGCAGATCTCGAGAAAAGTGGGTACAATGTATCACATGTAAGCTCTGGGCTCACGAAGATTGCACCGAAGGTGGAAAAACTTATGTTTGTCACAACTTTGATTCGGAATATTCCGAAAACTATTTTTGTTTGTGATTTAACTACATAAAAACTGAAGTTCCTTTAATTTATTTTAACGTTATTTAAAGAAGTAAGTTTTTTTTAATATTATCTCTTATTTTGTTGTTCTGAAAAATCTTTATTTTTCAAGTAATAATATTGTCCAAGGGTGCCAATATTTTGAAAAAAAATTAATTAAATAATTAATAAATATAAGATTTTATAAAATATATGTTTTATTTTCACATGTTTAAACTGACCCCATTCACTGTTTCAACCGCCCCTAGGTTGGAAACGGTTGAAAGAAAATTACTTTTTAAAAAAACATTGACAAATCTATTAAAAAACACTTCCCATTCACAGATAAATCCCAATCTTGCATTTTACATACTTTTGTCGTGGCTTATGTTATAAATCGTAATGATATGGGCGATGAAAGAAAAATTGTTTCAACCGTACTCAATCTCCTCTATGCCCTCTAAGATTTGTTGTTATTAGTTTAAAATTATACCTACAACAAAAATAGGATTGGAAAATAAATAAAAGACATAAATTTTAACTTTCAAATTGTTAAAATTATCTGGGCCAACATAAAGAATTCATTTTTGCTTTTATTTTAGACTACATATTTATAAATACTGTACCTACCTATCTACAAATGACACAAGGTGCTAAGTGTACTGATAATATTAGAAATTCCCTATGAAATTTTATGAAATACCTTCCTACCTAGTACCTACCAATATCCTTTGTATCTAAAATTTGAATTTGAGATCAAACTCTCATCCTAAAAAGAAACCACCAAATTCCACTAATCACAATTATTGGTTAATATATTAACTCAATTGATATTTATCTACAAAAAAAACTTAAAAGGTCAAACAAATCTAATCTTCAAATATTGCAGAAAACTTAAAGCTAAATAAAAGCAAAATATACATAACTATAACCAAAAGTATAGCTACCCCCATATTCTTCTTCTTCACAAAGATCTGCACCTTTGTATATAAATATGTATACAAAGTCAGCACTAAAAAAATCGCATAGTAGTTTTGTATACAAAATATTTACAAACCATTTTTCATATACAAAGATCGTAGAAACAAGCACAAGTAGACTTATGAATGTAAATAAAAACAAAAATCGGTACAAGATCCTTTACAGCTGATGTAAGCATACAAAAATTTCATTCATCCCCTTATTAGACACAATATTAAGACATTTTTGTTTACTTTGCAGTTTTCAATAAAAAAGTGCATTGATATAAAGAAAAAACAAAAACAAATTCATCGACCTTCAAGGATAGACTCAAATAGAAGGAAGGGAATTGTGTAGACTTTTCGGGTGGAAAATTAATTATCTCCCTTATTCTGCTGGATGCTTATAGGAATGGAAATAATATTGTTCTCTCGCTCCCACGGAAATTTCTCCACTTTCGATACTACCGCGAATGACATCGGCATCCGGTCGCCCTAAAAGTTTTTGCTCATGAGAGTACTATAGTTTTCATATACTAAGCTTCTGATAATGATCCCCCAATATTTTGAGAATGAAACAAATTTTAGAAATCTTTCACAGGAAATAGAAAACCTTAAGAGAGATGAAGTACCTCCCGCCAACATACATAATTTCCATTACAATGGCTTGAGATGCTTGTGCTGGCGATCACCATTGGAATGACAGTATTCGAAAACAGCAAGCAAGACTATAAATTTCTTATTATAAGAAAGACTCTCGTTTTTAAGCGACTGTATAAATTAATCGTTGGAAACCTTCAAGTAGGGGTCTGTGTTGAAACTTAAATGGCTGCGTAGTACACAAAGTTTAATATCAAATATCTTTTACTAATTTTTTTTATCTGTAACGATAGCTGAATCCGTGACAAGTATTCGCAAGAACCTCTTCAGGAGTCCCAAAAACCGTATCAGTTGAATAGCTTAGTTTAATTCAGTGATTTACAGACGTTTGTTTTGAAGCAGCTTCAAGACACTGATTGACAGATATGACAACAAACGACCACTTTTATGTGCAGCTCAAAAAAACTATTATACAGAGAGGAAGGAGTTCAGGCCCTGATCAATTTAGGATACGCCGCGCACGAATGGCATCTAATAGTTGTGCACCTTATCCTGAAAAAAATTTGCAAAGAGAGTAAAAGCCTTCTTGGCCAGTTTCTAGATGACAAAAGGAGCAGTCCGTCGCTATCAAAATTTCGGAAATTTATCGAATCTAGGTTTCAAAGACTTGAAACCATCACGCATTTTGATGAAAAAAGGAAGACAAGCGAAATAATAATGGAATCCAACAGTTACTTGTGGTGCAGGTTTTCATAAGATATATAAATGTGCAAAGTACTTTTCTCTTTCAGGTCCTTATCGAGAGAAGTCTGTTCAACGAATAAGAGTTTGTATAATTTGTCTAAGATCTAATCATACTTAAAATTCATACAATTTAAGGGAGTGTTATCCTTGTAATGGCAAACTAAATACATACATTGTTACATTACAAAAATGACAATAAAAACAATTCAAAGGCAATACTAATTTCTAATGCCAATACTTTAGCTTCCATAGACGATCGAAATCATCAAATAAAAAAGTCAAGAATCAAAACGTCAAAACGAGTATAGTCAAATTTATAAATTGATTAATTGTGGGCAAACCTCTTTGAAAATTTTGAAAGTATGTAAGACCCGTTGGTTATCTATCGAACCTGCTGTAGTTAGAATTTTGAGACAGTGGGAAGAATTGAAACTTAATTTTGGTGTGACAAAAAGTAATTTTTACACAGCAGATCAATTATACTCAATGTATAGTGATGAAAGCAATCGTCTATACCTTATTTTCTTAAAAAGTACCTTTGGTAAAGTTCAATCCGCAATAAAATTTGTTTGAACTTGTAACATCTTTAATTTTGTTACTGCGTTCACTATGTAGCGTTATTATTATTTCCGATGTTATTAAGACTGACAAAGACTATTTAATTTGCGATATTGAAAACAATTTGTTGACGCCCCCATACCTGGGTTATATATTTGAATCTAAAAGAGTAGAATCTAAATGGGATATCAGCATACTAAGTGCTGTAAAAAGTAATTGTATTTCTTTTACAATTAAGTTGATAAAAGAGATACAAAAAAGGGTTCCAAGCAATTACGTTGCTTTACAAAAAAATGCAATTGTTTTCAGTTCAAAATGCGTTAAGAGCTGTAAAGATCGATCAATAACTGATTTGGCTAAAAGCTTAGGTTTTCTTGATGAATACATAGAAGAGATCTTAAAGCAGTGGACAAATATTTACTTTGCATAACTGCATGATAGTGTTAAATTTTGGGGAGAAGTTTCAAAGTACAAAGATGCAGCGGGTGTCAATACTTATCAAGAATTATTTGAGCTAGCTAGAACTGTGATGTCACTTCCCCGTTCTAAAGCTGAAGTTGAGCGCATTTTAAGTACGATGAACTTTGTGAAAAATAAAACCAGAAATAAGCTTTCAACACAAACTTTAAATTCTATTATTCTTATTCGAAATCAGCTTAAATTACTAAACAAAAACTGTCATACCTATGAACTACCAGAACTCGTTTTAAAAACAAATGTATTTAAAAATAATGCTGTTGAAGTTCTTGCAACTGAGAATATTGAAGAAATCGATAGTGATCTTTTTGTATGTGATTCAGAATAAATACTAAGTATTTTATTTCAAAAGATTTAAGAAATATCTAGATACCTAAATACCTATTAACAATGAGACTGAATTAGTTTTTGTCTTACCTTAATTTGTTTTTTGTTACTCTAGACCTAAGTTTGTTTGTTAAATAACTTTGAATTTTTGAAACAATAATAAAGTTATTCAAAAATAAATTTTTGTTGAGCTTTATTTTACAATTTTTTCGAGCGACTTCCAGCGACTTTTTGTCTCCAGAATTTCAGCCAATCTAGCGACTTTTTCGTTTCAGCTTGTGGAAACACTGACTGCAACACCGGGTTAAAGCTCTTTGTTCGGTTTGAGTGATGGTTTTACACTGCATCAATCGATTAAAACTTGTTTGGTTTGATGAAATGTTGGTTTGATGGAATGTTGGATGACTGTTCCAAGTATGAGGTTTCTAAATTCCTCTGTCACTGCACCAAGAAATCCAAGAACAAAGACTCTTCCGTACAAATAATTTATGGCACCAAGAAAAAATTAAAACAAAAAGCCATACAAATCAAACAAAGGGATCACCGTTCTATTTCATGAACTAGATACTTATTGTGTACCCAAATCATCCACTAGGACACAGAAAACACTCCTTTTATATTCAAGTGTTTGAGTCGTCTTTGTTTACGAAAACAAAGAGTCGCATAATTTCTCTATTTAATAAACAAATCATAGTGTGAACTAACAAAAGTGGCGCAGTATCTTGCAACGAGCACCAACACTAATGTAACCTAGCAGTATAAAAATCATCCGCAGTTAGTCCAGTGCAGTCAGCGGTTCAGATAAGCCAAGTAGTTCGATCTCTGCCTCTCGTTGACAATAGTCCAACTCAATTGAATTCATCTAAACCGGTTTCTCAAAACAAAGACATGCAAATTCACAGTCAGAACAATAATAAATCATCCGTCTTATCTCCCTCTAAAATAACAATTTCTAATTTACAATCCACCCCCCCCCCTCCGCTATTTCCACTTTTAACAAATATAATTTAAAGTCCTCTCATTCTAAAACAAACAAAACTGTCACACCATCAACATTAAACGTAACTCAAAATCACATGGAAAGTGACTCATATGCCCCAAATTCTTCATTCACAACCACTCAAATTGACTCAACACTACCCAATATACTCATTCAAAAATAAATACAATTAATTCAAACTCTCAAATTAATACCATGCACCCAATTACAATGCCCAACCACCTATGCCTACACATTCCTTATATCAATATCATGACAATATCTCCGAAATTGATGATGACATCTAACAATCAAGTTGAATCCCAAAAATCGCGGGAGGGATTTGGAAGATTCAACTTCGGAGTGGCAGAGTCAAAATCGTAACAACAGAAATAACCCAACTGCTGATTTTCCTCAGTATAACCAAGTTTATACTGTCCAAAAATCACCTATTTTTTATTTACTCAATCCTCAAGGTTCTTCAATGGAACCTGAACGGATACCTCAATAACTACCATGAACTTGAACATCTTATTAAAGAGCTCAAGCCACCGATAATTTCCTTATAAGAAACCTATTTATAATTTAAAAGTTCCCTTAAAGCGCCTAAAGAATATGCAGCATACTTTCACAATTTTGATACGAATCTAACAGCCAAACAAGGAACGGGGCTATTAATTCATAAGTCTATTCCCCAAACATCAATTCAAACATACCTGCAATTGCAGCAGAGATTCAGCTTAAAATAAAAGTGGCCATAATTTCAATTTATATTCATCCATCCCAACCATTTTCATCCTAGGCATAGAAAATATAATAAATAGTCTCGAGCCTCCCGTCTTGTTAACAGGTGATTTCAACTCCTGGAGTTCTCTTTGGGGTTCTCCTGTGGGTAACGCAATAGCCAAGGTAGTTGAAACCTTCGTTGCTAATAATAATCTTTCCCTTCTTAACGATGGCAGCCCAACACATTTTTCAACTCACAAAACCTTGACACATGTCGATCTCACTATAGTTTCTTCACAATTATTACCCATCTGCTCATGGAAAACGAATGATTTTCTTCATGGAGCGACCACTTCCCCATACTAACCTCCATTAAACTTGGTAATCACTTTAATTTTGCTAAACCCAACCCAAAATTCAAAATCCATCATGCTAATTGGAATTTATTTTAAAAAAATCAACCCAGCTTTTATGCTCCTATCCCCAATCCCAAACCGTAAATCGCGAAGCTGCAACCCTTAAAAAGTGCATTCTCTCCGAAGCAAACATTTCAATTCCCCAAACTAAACCTAGACTCCATAAAAAGATGGTTCCATGGTGGACCCCCGAGCTTAACTCTTAACGTGATACCTACTAAACAAAATTTATGAAAAATATTCAAAAAAACCCTATGGACACCAACCTCGTTAATTACAAAAAAGCAAACGCAGTTTTTAGACGCCACGTAAAATTTGCTAAGGCAATAAGCTTCCAAGAATTCACGGAAAATATTAACCCTAACACTAGCACCAAGAAAATATGGTCCGACATAAGAACACTTACCTGTACCTATTCTCCGTATGGTATAAAAGCCATTGTGTCAGAATCTGGAACGCTAATTAATTGTGACGAAATTTCATAACATTTGGCGAAAACCTGGTCTTTCTATTCCGATGATTCAAATTTCTCTACCCTCTTCCTTAGTTCAAAAGCATAAGCATTGAATGATGACAATAATTCTCAATACAACATTTGTACCTCTGCCAAATTATATAAACTTCCAATAAGCCCAATAGAATTTGAATGTTGTCTCGGTTCAGTCAAAGGTAAGACACCTGGATATGATCGTATATCCTACCCTTTGTTGATTAATGCCACCAATAGTAAAACAACGTTTACCCTCACTTTATAACAACATTTTTGACCAAGGTATAATCCCACAAGCATGGAAAACCTCAACAATGATACCGATTCCTAAACCTAATCAAAAAACAACAACCACCAACAGAAAAGACCTATGTATATCCCTTCTCTCATGTTCAAGCAAATTGAAAAAATTATTTCCAAAAGGTTACTTTATTTTATTGAAAGTAATAATCTTATCAATCTTCATCATTTCTACTGCTCTATCCTGTATCAATTGACTTTAAAAAGGCTTTTGACCAAATAGGGATATTTATAGTGCTAAAAAAATTAAAACAATGGAAAATTGGTCGTTCCTACTGAATAGAAAGTTCTGAGCCAAGGTTAATAAATATCACTTAAACACCTACAATCTTAATAATGGCATACCGCAAGGATCGCCACTTTCGGTAGCAATCTTCATCATAGCATACAATGACATAAGTAACATCATCACGCAATTTAAAAACATAAGTCACACGCTACATGCGGATGACCTATTGTTGCAAAGCAACATGCAAATATATAAACAAACAAAAAAAACCTTACATCCAGTTGCCGACGGCAAAACCATTTTTTACAAAGTCAACTCCCGACGGAAAAACATTTAAAAATTCTCCGCAATCATAAAAGGCGCCAAAATTGGGAGATCATAAAGATGACATCAGACATACATAATTATTTTTAAAAACCAACAATCAAATTGTGGGAGTTAACGCCACGCAAAAATCTGCAATGCTGCTCGTAGTGGGGTCCGCCCACTATGCGATGTTTTTTTTTTGTGTATGTACCTATGCACATCTAATGGTCAAGCATGATGTTGGTGGACGTGGATGAAGGTGAGGTACAGGGGGGAAGCATTGAATTTGCATAATGACTAAGATTATCCGTAATCCCAACGAGGGTCAATGGACACATAGATGACCAACGGAAAGATCAGCTGTCCTGGACGAAACCGAGGTTTCATGAAGACGATGACGATGCTGTGTAGCGTATAAACAATTTGAAAGTCATGTACGAAAGTTAAAATAACAATAAAATTTAAACTGAATTTTGTACCCCTTTGAACGGGAAACCAAATTTTCTTTTATTTTTTTGCAACTTAGCAAATATCCAGCACCTATTTGGTAGTTGTAAAGTGCAATTGTTGTTGGTTTTGGTATTAAATATTTTGTTTATGCCTATATTAAGATTCCTCCGGCAACCAAGAGATTTTGTTCTTTTCGCTACAAATTGCCGCGGAGATTCAATTTTTTTTTACTTTTTTATGCTAGTGTCCTTGCGATTCACATTGGTCCTTCGAGCTGGATATCAAATATCTTAAAAAGGGATCAGTGCAAAAATCTTATTTAAAAATAAAAAAAACATTACTAAAGAAAAGAGGTTCCTGTGCGTCGGGCGTTTCAAATCAAACCATAAAGACAATCGCGTTGTGTGTGTATCGTGTAAGAACCGGTCGATTCATACCCATGTACCTACTTCCTGTGAGGATCTGGATCTAAAGAAGATGTATCAACGATGGAGCAACGCTTAAATAGAGATGTGTGGCACTCTTATAATAATTCAATTATTAAATTTAAAACATTGATCCTTGTTGATCTAAATCCAAACGCGTGTTGTGTGTTATTGGTTATTTTTGAATAATTATTTTCATTCAAAATGAGTAAGAGCAAAGTTCCCATTTATGTAGATGCTATTCAAACAATTGCACAAGATATAGATGCAGACCAGGGGGCTTAAGTTTGCTTAGAAGCAACAAAGAAAAAATCTGTTCATATGAACGAAGTGCGTTTATCTGAATTAGAAGCATCTTTTGAAGAGGCTAAAAATTGTTGAAGCTCTTCCAGAATAGTTGAAAGTGATATACATGGAGAGGGAGACCCTTACATTTCACAAATTAAAAGAAGTTTTTTTTGTTATTCGTCTGAATTAAGACAGAAGCTTACGGTTATCGAGACTCAAAATAGTTTTAATAAATACATAGGTGGTTCAAACGCTCCTTCGGTAAAATTAAAGCTTCCCCACATTAAAATTCCAACCTTCGATGGTTCTCTTAAAATGTGGCCAGAATTTAAAGAGCTATTTGAAGACTTGGTTAATAAAAACACATCGATTTCTGATGCTCATAAGCTATATTATTTAAAAAACAATATAACTGGTGAAGCCGAGAATGCTGCGAAGTACAGATACGAGTTTTGAGTCTGCATGGGCGTTGTTGATAAAAAGGTTTCAAAACATTCGATCATAAAGGATAATCAGTTTAAACTCCTTTTTGATCAACCTAAGATTACACAGGAATCTTCTGAAGATCTAAAATTATTATTAGATTCAACAAACGAGTTGTAACAAAATAACGGCTGTTCCTCACCTTCCCTTACCTTACGACCATTACAACCCCTAGCCACAGGCACTAGAGGCTGATCCTGGCAGCAGGAAAGTGAGGGTGTCCAGACAACGGCAGCTTGGCATGCTTGCAAAAAGCACGAGTTATCTCGCCGGAGGAGGGGGGGTTCTTGCTACCGCTGTTCTGGACGGTGTTACGTTTTCATGCCTACCAAATAAAATCAAAAAATAAAAAGATGGGAACCCGAAATGTCCAGCTCTCTGAGGGGGGGAGTGTTCACTATAGAGGAGTGAAGGTCGATGATGATGGTATTGACCCTCGGAGGATTTGCCCGCCCATGTATCTAGAAGATACCACCTTGACTACTGCAACCTCCATTTCACTGCAGTAGTCCCTTACTCAAACTTGCACCCCCTTCCTATACCTTACCCTCTTACTCTTACATCACCTCCACCTCTTTGGGATAGTATTAGGCCGACAGTGTCCCCATGCTGAAAAAAAAATTCAACTAACTTCCCAAAATAGAACCTCATCCATCGGTATCGAGAAGGAACATTTTTTTTTTTTATTGTTTTCCTTTTTTTTTTTATTTTTCAACCACGTTATAAAAAAAAGTTACTTAACTATAAATAGATGCAAGGGAATTTTTAAATATAACAATTATTATTTCAAAAATGTTTTCTTTGTTTTCTTGTAGGTATAAGGTAAGTAAAGAAAAAAAAATTAAACAAAATTAATAATTAATTAAATTTAGTTTTAGGTTAAGGTAAGTAACATTTATTTAACTTTTCTTCTTTTTATATATTTTTTTTTATAGGTATAGGATTAAGTCGTTAAGTACATTTTTTTTTAATATTTAAACTTTCTTTCGGTTTTAGGTATAGGGATTATACATACGGTAAGTACACTTTTCTTTTTTAATTATTATCTCAGTTAAACGGTAATTATAGGAAATTTTAATCAAAATGAAATAAAAAATAAAATAAATCAATCAAGGTATATATAGATGTAATTCAAAACAATTGACTTACCAATGAAATGACGTCCCAGCAGTAGTGCACCACGGTGGTTGTCGTTGCTATTGGCAAATAAAAATAAGGGGTAAAGAGGTTATTTTTGTCTTTTAATTAAATTTTCCTTTTCTTCTATTTTTTTCTTTACCGTTTGGTTTCTTTTTTTATTATTGTTATCTCTTTCTTTTTTTTATTATTATTAATAAATAGCCGTTAATAAATCTTTTTTTTTTTTAAGATCCTTAATAATTGAAAATAATAGGATAAAAAAAATATTTTAAAAAAAGTTAACACAAACGCACAAAACACTATTATTACACAACACTGGGCATTTAGGAAAAAGGTGAGCACATACAAAAAAATAGGGTAATGTGGTAGCGGTTTGGGATCGCGACAGGATTTAGGAAGGGAGGCACACAATGGACACTATTACACTTTAGGTTTATGCTGATGATGATGATGTTGATGATGATGTGATGGTGATGATGATATTGAAGATGATGATGGTGATGATGATGATGATGATGATGATGATGATGATGATGATGATGATGATGATGATGATGATGATGATGATGATGATGATAATTATGATGAAAATGATAATGTTCTTAATTCACCACGCGGCGGTGGTGGTAAAAGTATTAGCGGTATTGTTTATTGGTGGAGCGGTTGTGGCTTTGAGTCACTGAAGTGGGGGTTTATTTAAAGTTTTTTTCTTATATATTTTTTGTATATAATTTATTTAACCTTTTTTTTTGTTTACGTGTTTCACTTTTTTTCCTTTTTTAAAAGTTGTCAATTACTTGCAAATTCCTTTAATTTTAACACTCACAGGCTTATTTTTATTTTGTTAATTTAACACTAGCCACTTCTTTAATATTTTCCACCCACAGGCTTTTTATTTTTATTTTATTTCATTAATTTATCGCCTGTATAATTTTATTTATTAAGTTCATTATCCGTATTTTTTTTCTGTTACTTGCAATTTTAATTATTTCCAAATTTTTCTTTTTTTCTTTCTTTTCACTTTCTTTAATTTTTAATTTCTGTTTAGGTACCGCACACGGTTAAAGCTCGTCACCAACTGACCTACTTTTCCGGCTTTTAACTCCCGTTTAGCCTTGGTGCATGAGTCTCCTCCTCTTTTCGACCAATCTCCTAATACGAGCATGCAACGGTCCATTCCATCACCCGCATCATTACATAGCTTATCACCTCACAGCAATCAACGGGATCGATGATCGGATGATTAGCTATGTATCCCTGCATATATATGTACGTACCTGCGAATGTGATAAACACATCGCACTTATTATTATTATGTTTTATTATAAGGTATTAATATTATGTTAGGGCATTATTATGGGTATTTATGTATTATTAATAGGTATTATTATTAGGTTTAAGTATTATAATGTATTATTAGTTATGTTTACTATTAAGTTTATTAGGTTAAGGTATTATACTTTTTTTGTATTATCAGTATTGGATTAAGTATTAGTATTATAGTTATGTTTTATTATAGTAAGTATTATTATCATTGATATTTTGATATTATTATTTTAGATATAATTATGAAGTATTTATATGAATTATAGTTTAATATTATTATTTAGGTGTTATTATTCTTTATTATTTATTATTGCAATCCGAGGTTTCCTACAGAGTCAAAGCAATCTCTTAAAAATCTTGGTGTACCTGTAGAATCATGGGAAGACGTTCTTATTTTCCATACGGTACAAAAACTTCTGTTTACTACACGAGGGCTTTGGGTATCTCATATTTCAACTCATGTCGATTATCCAAAATACAATATATTGGAGGATTTCATTCTCATGAGATCCAGAACCTTGGATATCCTTGGACAATCCTCATCACGTTTTCGGTTACAAAAACCAAAACCTAAATCGTCGTCAATTCGTGCACATAACTCTACAATTTTGAATAAGTGTTCACTTTGTTAAGGTTTACATTCAATTCGAAATTGCTTTAAATTTAAGGCGCTCAAGATTCAAAAAAGGCTTGAATTCGCAAAGAAAAGAAAATTGTGTTTAAATTGTCTTTCAAGTGCACATTTAACACAAAGTTGCACGAGCACTTTCACGTGTTCAACGTGCCAACAAAAGCACTATTCATTACTGCACACGCCAGAGCCAGTTAATGCAATGCCTGCTAGTGAACACGCTTCAACGGCAGCTGTTCTTCAACCAAATCCACCAGCCTCCTCTTCCACCCAAAATTCTCAATCGGGATCATCAGAAAAACTTCCATTCTCCATCGAAAATGCTTCAGCCTACAATGCGTTTATAGCCGAAAACACTCAATCAGCTGTTCTTCTGGCTACGGCCCTCATAAAGGTTATGACACCTACAGGTCAACCGTTGCAACTGCGAGCACTAGTGGATCCTGGATCAGAAGCTTCCTTTATAACTGAGTCTGCCGCTCAACTTTTAAATCTGAAAATGGATAAGAGCTGTGCTAACATTATTGGTGTTGGCGAAACTACCACCAGCACTTCCAAATATAGAGTCACCTTCACGATTTTATCACGAGTAAATGCAAACTTTAGTTTACAGCCTAATGCCTTGGTCCTACCCAAACTAACAGCCTTGCTCCCTACGCAAAACGCAACAAACTCTAATTGGAGTCATTTTCAAAATCTCACACTTGCGGACCCATCTTTCAACAAAACAAATAAGATTGATGTTTTACTGGGCAGTGATGTTTATCTGTTCATTATCCTTGAAGGCCTTATCAAAGGAGGCCAGGGTTCCCCTGTAGCTCAAAAGACGGAACTAGGCTGGGTTCTTTCTGGGGGTATTTCGTCAAAAAACAACTCAGAGATAACATGAAAACTCCACATGAAAACTGAACCTCAAACTTGAGGCAACTTATTAGTTAAGTTTTGGGAACTTGAAAAAGTTTCACATCGGCAGCTGCTTTCTCCAGAAGAAGAGCAGTGTGAAACACATTTTTGTAAAACCTATCAACGCCAATTAGACGGCAAGTATATGGTCAGCATTTGTTAGATTTTTACAATTGGAAAAAAGATTCAAAGCGAATGCATCTTTCTGTGAGGAGTACAAACGAGTATTTAATGAATATAGGGATCTTACCCATATGACTGAAGTGGGGCCTACTGCATTATCTTCTCCTCATTATTTTCTTCCCCACCACGCAGTGATGAAAGAGTCCAGATCAACTACGAAGCTAGGATTGCTTTTGATGCGTCCTGTAAGACATCAGACGGAACATCTCTAAATGATCATCTGTTTATCGGTCCGAGATTGCAAGATAACATCTTCGACCATGTATCTCGATTTAGGAAACATAAAATTGCATTTACCGCCGACATTAATAAAATGTAATGTTTGGGTTACGCCAACTGATTCCTTGTATCAACTTATTTTATGGCGAGACCTAGAAGGGGATGGGGTTTAGATATACCGCCTTAACACGGCCACATTCGGCACAGCCTCCGCACCGTATTTAGCAATTCGAACGCTTCAACAACTTGCAGCAGATGAGCGAAATGGTTACCCTATTGCATCGAAAATAGCTTTGAAACACTTTTATGTGGAACATGTTATTCACGGGGCAGACTCAGTAGCCGAGGCCTTGGAAATGCAGTCTCAACTTATACCAATGTTGAAACAAGGAGGTTTTCCGTTACGAAAGTGGGCGAGCAACTGTGAGATGCTACTGACATCTGTTCCAGAGGAGGACAGGGAAATACAAGTTCCACTTTCTTTCAAAGAAGAAGATGCAATAAAAGCGCTTGGAATACAGTGGCATCCGGCAAAGGATATTTTTATGTTCAAGATCGCTCTTCAAGATCTTAAGACTACTACAAAACGGAGTATCCTGTCAGATCGTGCACGTCTTAACGATCCAATGGGATGGATAGCACCCTGCGTCACCGTTGGCAAGATATTAATGCAAGACATCTGCAAGCAAAAATTGAAAAAATGAAATAAAAACTTGCACAAACCTTATCGTGGCACCTTTAAAAAATAAGTCCATAGCTAGGTTGGAACTTTGTGGAGCCTTGTTATTTGCACAGCTATTGTTCCATACTGTGAAGACGATGGAGCTTCAATCATCAAAAATATTTGCTTGGTGTGATTTCCAAATCATACTTGCATGGATCAAAAGTGCACCCTACATAAGGACCACATTTGTAGCCAAAAGAGTGGCAGAAATTCAGGAACTTACTAATCCTCAGCGTTGGAACTACGTTCCATATAAGAAAATTCCAGCTGACATTGCATCCAGAGGAGTTTCTCCCAATGAACTCGTCGAAAACCATCAATGGTGGTGTGGGCCCGCATTTTTACAGGGGTTTGACGAACAACTGCATCTTTCATCCGAAATAAAATCTATCGACCTTGAGACCAAAGCGTCGGAGATATCAAAAACCAAAAATGATTTGATCGCATCTGGGTACCCCGTTATAAATATTTTTCAGCTCTGCGTCCACTTCACGTGTTTTGAAACAAATCAAATGCTATTTGAACGCTTTTCCTCCTTGAATCATCTCTATAGAGCTGCTTCGTACTGGCGTCGCTATCTTACCAACATAAAATTCAAGGCAAAGAATATAACAACTCGTGTATCTGGACCACTTTCAGTTGATGAAATATCTTTTGCTCGAGCGCGATTGATTGTTTATGTCCAGAAAGAGTTTTTTGCCGAAAACATTTCAAGGCTTACAAAAGGTGATATAGTTTCTAAAAGGAGCAAACTGGCAAGACTTTCACCAATCGTCGATGAGAAAGGAATTCTTCGAGTTGGAGGTCGATTGGAAAACGCTGATTTACCCTATTCACAGCGACATCCAATAATTTTACCTTAGCAAGGTTGTTTAACGTCGCTTATCGTTCATGACACTCACATGAAGTTACTGCATGGAGGTCAGCAATTAATGATGGCAATACTTCGTACTGAGTACCTACTAGATTTTGCACTTAAAATCGACTGTTAAAAAATGTATTCATAAATGTTTGAAATGCTACAGGTTTACGGCAACTGAGATGCAGCAGAAAATGGGAAATTTGCCAGCGTTACGTGTCAACCAGACACGACCCTTTCAGACATCTGGAGTCGTTTATGCTGACCCTGTTCAACTTAAAGCATGGAGAGGTCGATGTAGTAAAATCACGAAAGCATACATTGCAATTTTTGTATGTTTTTGCACAAAAGCAGTGCACTTAGAGGTTGTAAGCGACTATACGACATCAGCATTCCTCGCAGCTTTTAAACGTTTCACTCCTCGTCGTGCGACTGTGGAACAAATTTTAAAGGAGCCACAACCGTTCTTGAATCATAAAGGTCACATATGTCAAAACAATGGACCGAAGATATTGTACAACGTATGCAAGTTAATGGCACCAACTGGCATTTCAATCCTCCAGCTGCTCCGCATTTTGGCGGACTTTGGGAGGCTGGGGTAAAATCCATAAAATACCACTTAAAGCGAATAATTGCACATTACACTCTTACTTTTGAAGAGTACGCGACGATATTAGCACAGGAAGAAGCCTTTTTCAACTCGCGTCCCCTTTGCCCAGTCACCGAGGACTCAAGTGACCTATCTATTTTCACACCAGGACATTTTTTAATTGGATCTTCGCTTAACACTGTACCTGAGAAGGATCTAACCGAAATAAAAGACAATTACTTGGACAGATGGCAACTCATGCAGAAGATCCAACAAAATATCTGGAAATCCGAATACTTGGTTCGGTTACAACAACGTCCGAAATGGCTTAAACCCAATTCAAAACTTAAAGTTGGACATCTAGTGCTCCTACCCGATGAACAAACACCTCCCACTCTCTGGCGGTTAGGCAGAATCACCGAAACGCACCCTGGAGCAGATGGAAAAGTTCGCGTTGTTACAGTTAAGACTGCTACTTCCTCATTTAAACTCTGTGTTCTACCTATGCTAAACGACTCGAAAACACAAACCGGCACACACACACTTTAAAACCATTCGCATCTTTATACCACAACTGAACAAAATAATTTTACTTTATATTAAATTTTAAAACATATTCTATCTAAACTATATTTATACATTTCTTTATTTCACATAACTTCATTTCTATTCTTTTTCATGTACACAACAATCACTCATCAATAAGTCACCGTCTCACAAATCTACACTGGATGTCTCGATCAACTTCAAGAGACGATGACTTCTTCTCCTTGTGCGGAGGCCCGGCAGGATGTTGCAACACAACATGCAAATATATGACCAAACAAAAAAAATGTTACATCCAGTTGCCGACGGCAAAACCATTTTTTACAAAGTCAACTCCCGACGGAAACACATTTAAAACTTCTCCGCAATTATAAAAGGCGCCAAAATTACTTACTTACTTACTTAAGGTGGCGCTACATCCGGGGCGGACCTGGGCCTCAACCAACAAGCGTCTCCAGCCAGCTCGGTCCCTAGCTAGCTGTCTCCAGTTTCGCACGCCAAGTTGGTTGAGGTCCTCTCCCACCTGGGTGCGCCACCTGAGTCGCGGTCTTCCTCTACTGCGCCGTCCCTCGGAATTGGATTCGAAGACCTTCCGGGCTGGAGCGTTGATGTCCATCCGCTCTACATGACCTAGCCATATAAGCCGTTCGACTTTAATTCTGCTAACTAGGTCAGTGTCGCTGTACAGCCCGTACAGTTCGTCGTTATATCTTCTCCTCCATTCTCCATCTATGCGTACGGGACCAAAAATCACCCGAAGAATTTTTCTCTCGAAGCATCCTAAGACGCTCTTATCTTTCTTTGACAGGGTCCAGGCCTCAGCGCCATAAATGAGAACCGGGATGATGAGTGTCTTATAGATGGTGATCTAACATGCTCGAGAGAGGACTTTTCTTCTCAATTGCCTTCTAAGTCCAAAGAAGCAGCGATTTGCAAGAGTTATTCTTCGTTTGATTTCAGCGCTGGTGTTGTTGTCTGCATTAATAGCGTTGCCTAGGAACACGATGCTGAAGAAGTCGCATGACAGTGCATCTCCTTGTCTAAAACCTTTTTTGACATCAAATGCATCGGTAAGATCTTTTCCGACCTTGATAGAGCAGCGTGCATTCTCCATCGTCATTCTGCACAAACGGATAAGTTTGACAGGGATGCCAAAACTAGACATTGCTCGGTAGAGCTCTTCCCTATAGATGTTGTCATACGCGGCTTTAAAATCGATAAAGAGATAGTGGGTATCGATTTGAAGCTCCTGGGTTTTTTCCAAGATCTGCGAATATTTGGTCGATAGTGGACTTTCCTGGTCTGAAGCCACACTGATAAGGACCAATCAGGTTGTTGACGAATGGCTTCAGACGTTTACATAATACGGCAGAGAGGATCTTATACGCAATGTTAAGGAGACTGATGCCTCTGTAGTTGGCGAAGTTTAGAGGGTCTCCTTTCTTATGTATCGGGCACACTATGCTGAGATTCCACTCATTGGGCATGCTTTCTTCCGACGATATTTTGCAGATGAGTTGGTGCATGCTCCCTACCAAGTCATCGCCTGCTGCTTTGAATAGTTCGGCGGTGATGCCGTCAGCTCCAGCAGCTTTGTTTGACTTAAGTTTAGATATAGCTATCTTCACTTCGTCAAGGTCGGGTAGGCGGAATTGTTGATCTGCGTCGCCGAGGTTGAGTGGTTCTATCTCCCTTACAGCGGAATTCGGTTCTTCATCGCCGTTATATAATTTGGAGAAGTGATATTTCCATATTCTCAGCATCGACTGTGGTTCTACTTCGATGTTCCCTTGATCGTCTTTACAGGCTTCGGTTCGTGGCTGGTACCCTTGGGAGGTTTTTTTTACCTTTTGGTAAAATTTACGAACCTCATTCCTGTTGTGACATCCCTCTATCTCCTCGATCGCGCGCTTCTCATACTCTATTTTTTTCCGTCTAAGAAGCCGGTGTTCCTCTCTCCTCTTCTGCTCGTAGAGCTCGCGAGCAGCTCTAGTCCTTTTGTGCAGCGCCGTTTTGTATGCCTCTTGTTTCGCTGCGTGAGCTTGCCGGCATTCGTCGTCAAACCAGGGGTTTCGCTGTGGTGGCCGTGTGAAACCTAGCACTTCAGAGGCGGCATCTCTGATGGCTGCAAGGCAATGTTGCCACTGGTTTTCAACGCTTAATGCAGGAAGCATAGGACTCCTTAGGAGGTTATTAGAGACTCGATGGGAAAAGGACATGGCAGTCTCTTGCGATTGTAGCCGTCTAACGTCGAATCTTCTCACAGTACTTCCTTGTTTTGGCTTGGATCGGGATATCCGTAGCCGTACCTTGGCTACAACGAGAAAGTGGTCCGAGTCAATGTTGGCCTCTCGGAATGTTCGGATATCCTGGATACTGGAGAAGTGCCGTGCGTCGATCGCAATGTGGTCAATCTGGTTGACGGTTGATTGATCAGGAGATTTCCATGTCCCCTTGTGGATATTGAGATGCGTGAACTGCGTACTAGCTACCAGAACGTCTCGCCCCGCAGCGAAATCGACCAGTCTGAATCCGTTGTCGGAGGTGGTGTCGTGCAGGCTGTATCTACCGATTATGCCACCAAAGATGTCTTCTCTTCCTAGCTTGGAATTAAAATCTCCTAAGACAATTTTAATGTCATAGCCAGGGCACTGCTCATATGTCTTGTCCAAGAGCTCGAAGAATATGTCTTTGGTGTCTTCATCTTTCTCCTCTGTTGGGGCATGCGCGCATATTAGGCTTATGTTAGCGAATTTAGCTTTGATGCGGATTGTCGTGATGCGCTCGCTCACACTGTTGAAACTCAAGACTTTTTGCTTGAGCCTAGTTCCAACAACAAATCCACACCCAAATAGGCGCTGTCTTTGCTCTCGGTAGCAGTCGCCGTAGTAGATATCGCAGTCTTTTAGTTTGCGTTTGCCCGGTCCATCCCATCGCACTTCTTGGATGGCTGTAATATCTGCCTTGCAGCAGTTTAGGGCTTCCGCTAATTGTTCGGCTGCACGTGGTCTGTTAAGGGACCTAACATTCCACGTACATATCCGAAGTTCGTTGTCCTTATTTCGTTTGCGTGGGTTGTCAACAGTGAATCCGTCCGTATCCGAGGCTTGTTGTTGCTTCGAAACTATGATGTTTTTACGTGGCCAGGAAGTCACCCCGACGGTACAACCCCCAACCTGGAGGGCCAGATCCTAAGTATAACTCCAAGGAAGGGGAGCCGGATGAACCGCTCCTTATAGGCCTGGGCTCCGAATATGTCGAAGAAGCCCTATAAGGTGTTCACTAAGTAGTTCGACCTTACTGGAACTGTAGACGCCACCGTTGATTCTATTTCGAGAATTCGTCCGCTACCGCCTGGATAAGGAGAGGTGCCTTAGTGGAAACACCTCTCCCCCCATCTCTCGTTTGCTGCCCCCAACAACTTTCCACTGGGGTTGGAACCCAATCTCCAGTTGAGGTACTAGGCACCCGATGTTCACCGCGGGGAGGTGAGAGTAGGAGTTGATAGACAGAGGTGGGTTTTGAGAAAAACCTGTGGACGCTTGTGTCCTCTTGAATGCACATGTCTACCATTTGAACATCAGGCGCCAAAATTGGGAGATCATAAGGATGACATCAGACATACATAATTGTTTTTAAAAACCAACAATCAACAACAATGCTGCTCGTAGTTGGGGTCCGCCCAATATGCGATGTTTTTTTTTTGTGTATGTACCTATGCACATCTAATGGTCAAGCATGATGTTGGTGGACGTGGATGAAGGTGAGGTACAGGGGGAAGCATTGAATTTGTATAATGACTAAGATTATCCGTAATCCCAACGAGGGTCAATGGACACATAGATGACGAACGGAAAGGTCAGCTATCCTAGACGAAACCGAGGTTTCACGAAGACGATGACGATGCTGTGTAGCGTATAATCAATTTGAAAGTCATGTACGAAAGTTAAAATAACAATAAAATTTAAACTGAATTTTGAACCCCTTTGAACGGGAAACCAAATTTTCTTTTATTTTTTTGAAACTTAGCGAATATCCAGCACCTGTTTGGTAGTTGTAAAGTGCAATTGTTGTTGGTTTTGGTATTAAATATTTTGTTTTTGCCTATATTAAGATTCCTCCGGCAACCAAGAGATTTTTTTCTTTTCGCTACAAATTGCCCGCGGAGATTCAATTTTTTTTTTACTTTTTTATGCTAGGGTCCTTGCGATTCACATTGGTCCTTCGAGCTGGATATCAAATATCTTAAAAAGGGATCAGTGCAAAAATCTTATTTAAAAATAAAAAAAACATTACTAAAGAAAAGAGGTTCCTGTGCGTCGGGCGTTTCAAATCAAACCATAAAGACAATCGCGTTGTGTGTGTATCGTGTTAGAACCGGTCGATTCATACCCATGTACCTACTTCCTGTGAGGATCTGGATCTAAAGAAGATGTATCAACGATGGAGCAAAGCTTAAATAGAGATGTGTGGCACTCTTATAATAATTCAATTATTAAATTTAAAACATTGATCCTTGTTGATCTAAATCCAAACGCGTGTTGTGTGTTATTGGTTATTTTTGAATAATTATTTTCATTCAAAATGAGTAAGAGCAAAGTTCCTATTTATGTAGATGTTATTCAAACAATTGCACAAGATATAGATGCAGACTAGGGGGCTTATGTTTGCTTAGAAGCAACAAAGAAAAAATCTGTTCATATGAACGAAGCGCGTTTATCTGAATTAGAAGCATCTTTTGAAGAGGCTAGATCTTTGCATCAAAAAATTGTTGAAGCTCTTCCAGAATAATTGAAAGTGATATATATGGAGAGGGAGACCCTTACATTTCACAAATTTAAAGAATTTTTTTTTTGTTATTCGTCTGAATTAAGACAGAAGCTTACGGTTATCGAGACTCAAAATAGTTTTAATAAATCCATAGGTGGTTCAAACGTTCCTTCGGTAGAATTAAGGCTTCCCCACATTAGAATTCCAACCTTCGATGGTTCTCCTAAAATGTGGCCAGAATTTAAAGAGCTAAATATTTGAAGACTTGGTTAATAAAAACACATCGGTGTCATAAGCTATATTATTTAAAAAGCAATATAACTGGTGAAGCCGCAAGAATGCTGCGAAGTACAGATACGAGTTTTGAGTCTGCATGGGCGTTGTTGATAAAAAGGTGTCAAAACATTCGTTTAATAAAGGATAATCAGTTTAAACTCTTTTTTGTTCAACCTTAAATTACACAGGAATCTTCTGAAGATCTAAAATTATTATTAGATACAACAAACGAGTCGAAGCAATCTCTTAAAAATCTTGGTGTACCTGTAGAATCATGGGAAGACGTTCTTATTTTCCATACGGTAGAAAAACATCCGTTTACTACACGAGGGCTTTGGGAATACGGTATATTGGAGGATTTCATTATCATGAGATCCAGAACCTTGGATATCCTTGGACAATCCTCATCAGGTTTTCAGCCACAAAAACCAAAACCTAAATCGTCGTCAATTCGTGCACATAACTCTACAATTTTGAACAACTGTTCACTTTGTCAAGGTTAACATTCAGAGTGTTTACTATCCTTTCAAAGTGTAATGATGTCTCCCGTACAGAAAACACAATAAGATGCAGCCTTAAAGCATTCAGAACCAGTCCAATTAAGAACTTACTCGCTGAAGGAGGTTTTTCATCAATTGTAGAGAGAAGAGACCAGCTTACATCCTGAGTTGTACCAAAAATATACAATTCTTCAAGATCTCTGATTCACGCTGCGTTGATGAAACTAAAATCTTAAACAGGAAAAAAATCCCTAAAGTTCCATCAGCTCTCTACAACGCCTTGAAATTTGCCAAAGACCTCGGTCTCAACCCAGCTGTGAACAAAACAACCATCGAAAAACACCCGCCATAGCTTTTGCCTCCTGCCTCAATTAACACCAAACCTGTCCAAATTCAAGAAAGATGACAAGCCAAGGGAAACCTATCTTCAGATGTTCCACGAAATGATTTACACCTTCCAGGAAAACAATTGGGATATCTTTTTCACGGACGGCTCAAAAACTGATGATAATGCAGAATATGCTGTAGTCAACTCTAATGGTTCTCCTATATTTGCTGAACGGGTCTCACCTTATTTCTCAATCTTCTCCATCGAAGCACTGGCTGTACTCCAAACTACAGAAAACGTTTGCAAAACGAAAAAAAAACTGTTGTATGCACGGATAGTCTATCGACAATAACAGCTGTAATAATAAATTCAATAGCAAAATAGATTCACTGACTGCACAACTTGCTAGGAAACTCTGACCATGTCGAAAATTATTCTAAACAGATAATGCACGAAAGAATAACGTGCAACGTATCCTTAGATGTTGTAAAATCACTGCCAGAATTATCTGGTAATCAAAACGCATATGTCAGTTGGCGAGAGACATGATAGAACCAGAATGATCAATACTAAGACAGGGAAATAATACGGTGATAGACCATTATAATTAGGTTAATGACAAATTAACCTTGATAATCAACAAAACGGTAATGACCCATGGTAACAGTACACCCATGTCCATAGAGTTAAGCAGGTCTATGTCAGGTCTCAATGGTAACTTATCTTACATCCTATTTTCTATAAATCCAAGTGGTTTAACCCCTGCTTTAGCAAAAGCACAAGAATTCCAAAGCATTATTTGCTCCGCAATTCACATCCCAAATTGAAAGAAATAACAACCTACGGAGTCAATAAAAACAGACAATCACCGCATACAGACACAACAAAAGGTCGAACCAATGGAGTTAGGAAGTTTAGGAAACAGTCATTTGAAAAGAAGCGATGTAAATCACTAAAAACAGCTTCATACCCAAACAAACTATCAAAGACCTGGCAGAAGTCGCGGTTATAACCCTAACACTAATTGGAAGTGGACGAAACCCCGTTTTAATACTTACTCGTACAATAACTCACCACGTCCAATTTTTAAAAGACAATGAGACGTTTCACAATATAGAAGGATCGGTTCAAGCAACCGTTCTTAAAGTAAATCGTAAATAGTATCAACGAAGATGAACATCGTTTAGACGAATGTTTGGACTACCTCACATATCACGAAAACTAAATGATAAAACGATACAAATATTAATCGATAGGGGTGCCAGTAGTAACCACTGCAAACCAAACACTTTCGAGAATTTAATTTCTCTACCAATTTAAAAAGAGCGCGAACGCCAAGTGGCGAAATAATTATAAAAAAATATCACGAAGTTCCATATTACATATTTAACAGAATTAGTTTAAAACATTTACATGCATAGCTTATCAGCCGTCTGCCCAAAATGCAAATTGTATGAATTAAATTCTAATACGTTTATAGAGAGTACAGTTTATAAATTTCATTAAAAATATAAAATATAAACCTAACATCAATGAAAAGAAGAGTCGAAAACAAACATTATAAATATAATATTAACAACATACATAATTATTACAATTATAATAAATAATACTAATATGATAGAGAAGCTCTTCTCGTAACAGACTCTCTTGTCCGGGTTATTGATTTTTGTTACATTGTTTCATCTAAAGGGTGTCCCAAAATTAACGCATGATTTGAATTTGCCGCCATTTGTGCAGTGAAGTGTTGGTAACCCTGAAAAAAAGCAATTTGACAGCTAACAGTATAAGGTTATTAAAAATGGAGCGTTACGCGATAGAACAACGTGTCTTCATTATTAAAGAATATTTCAAAAAAAGTGGAAGCTTGGCGGCTGCAGTTCGAAAATTTCATACAAAATATGGTCGGAATAGTGTTTTAACTTCGTCAACTGTGAAGAGATTAATTGAAAAATTCATGGAGACTGGATCCGTTGGAGACGCCAAACACACTGATCGTCAAAAAACAAGCCGTTCAAATGTGAATGTCGAAGCAGTGTGTGAGAGTGTTGCTGACAATCCAGGAACCTCAATTCGACGTCGTGGACAAGAATTGCAAATTTCAAGAACCTCTCTACAGCGTATACTCACCAAAGATCTGTGTCTTCATGCTTACAAAATTCAATTAACACAACAATTGAAGCCTAATGAACATGGACAGAGAAGAGAGTTCGTTGAATGGATTATTGAACATCAACAAATGGACCCTTTTCGAGCAAAATCATCCTAAGCGATGAAGCACATTTTCATCTTGATGGCTTTGTCAATCGCCAAAATTGCCGCATTTGGGGTTCGTGATTGTCGAAAAACAAATGAATCCACAACGCGTGACTGTATGGTGTGGATTTTGGGCTGGAGGCATAATTGGGCCATATTTTTTTGAAAATGATGCTGGTCAAGCAGTGACTGTTATTGGTGCTCGATATCGCAACATGATTGCACAGTTCTTTCTGCCAAAATTGGATGATATTGATGTGTCCAATATGTGGTTTCAACAAGACGGTGCCACATGTCATACAGCCCGTGAAACAATTCAATTACTGCATGAGACATTTCCAGGTCGTGTACTCTCTCGTTTCGGTGATCAAAATTGGCCTCCTAGATCGTGTGATTTAACACCATTAGACTTCTTTTTATGGGGTTATTTGAAATCACAAGTCTATGTCAACAAGCCCACAACCATCCGTGCATTAAAGGAGGAGATTCAACGCTGCATCAACGAAATTCAGCCACATTAATGCAGAATGGTCATGGAAAATTTCAACAAAAGAGTGCGCATGAGCATGCAAAGCCGTGGAGGCCATTTGTCCGATGTGTTATTCCTTACATAACCTTTGTACTTTACGAGTCAATAAAAATATAACTATCAAAAGACTAAAAACGGCTATTTCTATTTAATTCAAATCTTGCGTTAATTTTGGGACACCCTTTATAATAGAAATTAGGTCTTACAGTTCGTTTCAAAGTGCTTCTATATTATCAATACTTAGTGACAACGGATAATTATATTCTGATGCCAAATCAAACCAGTCTTCAAAAGGAGCTTTTAAAATAATCTTTTTCTGAATAGTATTATTAGGTCTACGCATGACTTTAACAATATAGTCTGCGTTAGCTTTGAGGTTTTTAAGTAAACTGGAGGCAGGCCAGATTCAATGTAAATAGCGTAGTTTGGTGTATTATAATATTGTTTTAATTTGTTAATCTGGAGCTGCAACAGAAAGACTAGGTTATCTGCATATAAAAGCACCTTGATAAGTACACCTAGTGAGTGCTTAAGAAAGTCAAAAGTTTTTTTCAAAACTTAATAACTTTAAAACTATTGAAGAAAACAAGTGGTGTAAGATTGCGGGCGCTGAACATCTTTTTTATTATATTACTTAAATTGTTTTTATTACATATTTACTTGCGACATATAGGAACTATATGGCAAGTTTTGCATTCGTGCAAAATTTCGAACTCGAGATTTCAATCAAACATGATATTACGATGGTAGAGAAGTCGAAAAAAGTGGGTCCCGCGATTCCGTCCGGTCAGTTTTGTCTGTCTGTCCACGCTCCTACAGATTCGCGTTAGGCGTTTTTTTTAGTTTTTTTTAAGATCAAAACTAACAGTGGCCCCCATAAAATTTGTTTGGTCAAAAAACGAAAATTGGAATTTTCTCAAAAACAAACCGATAGATTTTTTAAAATTTTATTTTTTAACTTGGCTTCTTTTAATAAGAAAAACATATTTTTGTATTGCTCAGGAATGGTACCGCCCATAGAACCGTTATTTTGTTTTTTAATTTTCGCAGCAACTTATGAACCGATTTCAATATTTTTTTTTTGAATAAGCGCTTATATTGCCTTAACAATATTTAATTAAAAGAATTAAAAGTGCGATTTGTTATTGTTTGGATTTTTAAAAAAATATTGAAATTTTTTTTTCAAAATTCGATATCTCAAAAACGGGTAAATATTTTTTTACAAAATTCAAATGTATAGCGTATATTTTTAATCTCTAAACAACTGCATACCAAAAATATTTTTAGAACAAAACTGAAAAATTTTATATATACAAAATTAATTAAAAAAAAAACCGCTCTAACGATTTTCAAAAAAAAAAATTGAAAAATCTAGGGTTTTTTCATTTTTGATTTATAAAATGGCATTTAAATTTTTGAAGACAAACTTATTTTTCAGGTAAAATTTTGAATCTTAAAATATTTCTTTTTTAATTATTTTAATTTATTTATTTTTATTTTTAGTGAATTATTCTGACAAAATTTTAATTACATTCCTATCTTCTATCCGAACTAGTGCATTTGGCAGAATTTATGTATTTTTATAACTATAACTATTGTAAATATACCAATTTTGGCCGTGAAACGATTATGATATGTTTAATCAACAATCTATTTTAAAATGTCTATCAAGAAGTATTATCTTGGTACTTCTGTATATTAGATTTTAAAATATTATTCTTTAAGAATAAGGTTGTTTAACACATATTTTACTTGCTTTCGATTATATAAAAGAATAAATACTTATTACTAGTTAAAGAAACGTACAACCTCTACAACTACTGCTTACGTGTCACTTCATAACTAAAATCCAAAACGCACAAGAGCTTGACTGTAACCAACACATGAATAGCAACTGAACGGAATAACAACATGTTTGCGCTGAAAAGAAGGATACCTAACAATAAAATTCTTTCACTATCATAATAAATATGTCATTATCTTTCTATCTGTATAAAGCTGAGCACGCGAAGTGAACTATTCTATGTTCGTTTTAGACACCTACCTAACTACACAATCAATAGGTGATCGCTTTACAATTTAAACATACCATATTCTTCCTCTTTCTTATATTCAGATAATTTACTTTCCATCCTGGTTCTTCTAACATGAAATGAAAATAAGGCTATCCAATTGAACGAAATAGTTGAATACATAAACAATTGTTTTCGTTAATAACGGTTACAAGTATATTTCACTTGCGGGATGAAATGTCCTAGGATGAGTTGTGTCTTCGGATGAATTGCTGGTTTTTTTGACAAATCAAATATCATTTATATCTTTGAAGACAAACTTATTTTACAGATACATTTTAAATTATTCTTATTCTTTTTGCATACAGGAGCAAGTTCGCGCGACCCAGTCGTGCATTTTATTTATACTTACATTCTATCTCTATCTATTGATTATTTGAGTTTCTTTTTTGAATTGTTTTATAATTAATTTCTTTAATTTCACGTTTTCATAAATTTTTGTTTTCAATTCTATTTATTTTATTTATATTTATGTATAAGTTTATATTACTGATTACTTATTCACTTTATACTTATATAATTTATAAAAAATAGTTTATATGTAAATTTATCTACAAAATCTAATATTTGGACTGATTATTGTATAATTCTTTCTATTGCTTACTACTGCTTATTTATCTATACTAAAAACAAAAATTGGCATGCAAAATATATTATTATTAAAAAAATGTTAAACAAAAAAAAAAGAAAAATCGCATTATCGAAAAGAACAAAGTGTTCAATTATTCATTGTGAAACAGCAAGAACGTTTAGATATAAAATTATTTGATTTTCCAAAAACAGATACTAAAAAGTATACGCAATGGTTAACGTTAGTAGGAGAGTCACGAGAACACGTAGAAAGCCTTAAACGACCCTATATACATATGTAGCAAACATTTTGAGAAAGCATTAATCGGAAAAATATTTAAGAGAGAATGCATATCCCTCACTCTATTTAAAGCGATCTGAGGAGGTGTGCATTTCAGATAGTGAATCCGTAAATTTTGATAACGTATGAAAAAAGAAATGAAGCTGATATGAGTTATGATAAAATTGATGCTGAAGAGTTGAGTCGTGCGTCAAAACTATCATCAGCAAAAAAATCAAACGTAGAAATAGAATTCAGCTGTACACTAGGGTGACCGCAACTCCCGAAGAAATTTCTTCTTGTCGAATTCGTTACGGGGGAACCCCATAAAATGATCTGCCTTTCCAGATTTTTAGCTAGCCAAAATTTCAGCTCGATTCGATAACGCTAAATGGTGCCGACACACGCTCAAAGTTTCAAAAAACTCTATTTTTTCTCTGTTTTGCGAAGTAAACTAGCCCTAGCTTACAAACAACTGTCCCTATTCTCATTATTTATACAGGGTGTCCCGTAAGTAATGGATAACCTTGAAATGCCGCATAGTAGACTTTATGACCGTCCTGAAAACTGATAAAAAAAGTTCTATCCAAACCACAAGAACAGTTATATGCATTTTTTTGTTCAGTGCATTATTTTTTGTCTTACTTTACATTTTTGTGGTACTAGAAGTGAATGAGTTTCATCATTTTTTTGTAGGAATATTTTACTTTTTTTTGTTAAAGCCCTATAGCACAAGTAAAATTCAAAACAAGCTCGAAAATGTAACCGTTTCTTGCACTTTTTTGACATATTTATCAATAATGACGCGCGGCCACATATATGGGGCTAATACTTGGTGGAGGTATTCAATGGGGTACTAGGTACCTCCCTGTATATTAATCTGCAGCGCTTTAATAAATCCCAAAATCCCCTCTGGGGGTCCCCTACTATCAGCGTAATGAGCGTAAAGTTGGCTGCTCAAATTCTAAGTAGATCTGTCGCCTGTCGAATTGAAGAATTAAATAAACTGGGAAAGTTTCCGAACGAAATAAATTAATTTTCAAAATCAACAGCAGCATTTACTAAAAAAATGATTCGTCTGTTTGATCTATTAAATGAAAAACCAGCGCTCATAAAAAATGAACAAAACATGTTGTTTATAAAAGATATGAAGCTTTATTTACTTAATATAGAACTAATAAATGCAAGAGCTAGACCTTTTTGTTTTAAGGAATGAGCATTAACAATTTAAAGCATTCTTTGCATACGAGAAGCATTATTTAAAGAGTATAACGATTTATTAACATAAATTTAATCAAGATTCATTGGAAAACTTATTTGAAAAGTAACAAAAATAATCCCAGTGTATCAGAATTCGGTGCCCTGTTAGCCAAAGTTATATCGCTCAAATTCTTATTTAACTCAAAATGTTCCAATTGCAGAGCGATACAGACGATAAATTGTTATCCAAGAAGCAACCTCATATCAAGGAAATTTTTGAAGTGACCGAATGCATTGAAAATGACATCAATGTTAGCAATGTAGAAGATAATCAAGCTAAAGATGCAACAACTGTAAAGGTTCCTGAAATCAACGACCATGGTACTAGACATATTTTCAGTTTTTTTGATTTATAAAAAAAACCGTTTATTGGATTTCTTTCGGAAAATATACTTGTTTGCTATCATGTTCCAATATATAATACACAATTTAATTCAAGTCTCTAGCGTTATTGG
The DNA here is from genome assembly GCF_945859685.1 of Eupeodes corollae. Taxonomy (NCBI): domain Eukaryota; kingdom Metazoa; phylum Arthropoda; class Insecta; order Diptera; family Syrphidae; genus Eupeodes; species Eupeodes corollae. The sequence continues at coordinate 120,518,725 of NC_079147.1, forward strand.
TTAGTGAGATATTTTGGGTTAACCAAAATGTTCACCTTTTGTTTAAACTGATATGGTAAAAAAACCACCCATGCATGTATTATTATCTTTATACCAAAATTTATTTGAAGTCGATAGACCAATTACAATAACTTCCTATGGGAAGTTAATAAATCAAAAGGAAACACGTTTTTTATATACAGTAATATCAAGGAAACATACAAATCAGGGGCAATACAAATCTACAGGAAGACCCTTATTTAAATGTACTTGTCTATTTTTGAGGAAGTTACCTTTCTAAATTAAAAAAAATAAGATCAGTTCTTTTTAAACTAGAAAAAAAATATTATTTCAATTGGTGACACATTATGCACAATGAGTTACTTACATTTGCATTGAACATAGGTACCTCATCACCAATTGACACCAGTCAACATTCAACAACACTTTATTACGTTTAAAAAGATATAAAACAGAAAAACGTATATTCGTAAATATTGTTTTTCTGGTCGTCGACAAGCGATCAACTCTCCTGCACCTGTTTTCAACGCATCACCACCAACCACACTACACCACCACCAAATAAAACGAGTTTTGTTTTCATTTGTGATAAAACGAGTTTTGTTTTCATTTGTGAAGAATGATCATGGGGTATTATGTGGGTCTATGCATTAGGATTATGAGCGCAAAAGAACATACAAAAATGATTTCAGTTTTTTCCTTGCCTTAGTTTTCATTCATAGGAAAGAAGACGAGCAACATAGATTTCGTGTATACATTTAGTAAATGTGTTGAAACTTTTTGAAAAAGCTTTTTTTTTGGTTGATTTCAATTTCATACCTATATCATTTCTCGCCATAAGGGTGAGACATCTGTATAAATTTATTATATGTGGTTATAGTGAATGAATTAATATGATCGATATGGGATACTGTTTTTTAAACTATAAATTGCAATGTTCACCCAAAATTTTTGTGTGCACTCCATTTTTTCATTGTTTAAACCAATTATGATAAATAAATAATTTTTGAACACATATTTTCACTTTAAATATCTCTCAAATTAATTTCTACTTTTACTTATGCCTACAAAGCCTTAAGTGGAAAATACAACACTGAAAAGGTTATTTGCAAGGTAAAGGGATTATGCTTAGATTACTGAAAAAAAGTTAATTTAGAAACAATTAAAGAAACCGTTTTTAACGCCGATGGAAATTATCACATTCAGATTATTTCTGACAGTATTTGCAGGACAAGGGATCATCAAGTGATAACAAAGACTGAGTGTAATACCTATAGACCAAGATCGGAAAAACGTCACTTTCTCTCTAACCAAAGCTACCTACCTTTTGGATTTTATCGTCAAAATAGTGCCACGGCATTCTTACCCTCTTAGATTAACAATAAACTTGTTACATATTTTGGTATTTCCTTGAAAATATAAAATACAAAAATGTAAAAAGGCTTAAATTAAATTAACTAGAAGTAGAACATTGCTTATGTATTTATTTATTTGGAATGGTTATATGGTGAGTATTGGTTTTAACAAAATCATTGAGCATGAACCCAATTGGTTAAAATATTGTTAGATGAAATGATTTTTTTATTTGATTACGTATTAGTTTACACATCATGACAGTCAATTTAAGTAAGTTTGTTAACTTCTACAGTAACTAGATTATATTCTATTACACGGTCATGAAGAATAAGGCAATACATAGTAGTTAAAAGTGAAACTGGAAGTGATGTTTTAAGTTCAATTTTTATATCCACTGATCCTGTTTTAATTGATTCATTTTGACGGGAACAATCAACCAAAACTATTGGGGCGATATCCTTGAAGTTTTGTTGTAAAAAAAGTGGCTGTGAGTGTTTTTGCTAGTATGAGTATTGAAATTTACTGTACATTTAATAGAGAATGACATACTGGTCTAGTTTATATCTAAGATTTAAATCTTCACGAGGGTACGATTCATAGTTTAAATGCTCCTTTATCTCGGTTTCTCAAATTGAGTTGAATTCTTAACTGTGCATACATGATCAGTGTAAGTTGATAGTGTTGGTTATTCGTACATTTCCCAAGTTCGAAAATGAATTTGAATTGGATTTAATTGTATTTGATTCAATAATGTAATCTTGAATCGGATAAGGTAATATGGGGAACTCTCCATTGCAATTTTAATAATTGATAATTTTATTTCCTCTTTTTCTGTAGTACAATAAGCATTCTCATTACTTCGTGCACGTATTAGAACCAATTCATGGCTTGCGCTTACTATAATCCTTTTATAGTCTTCGGCAAATCCCAACAGATTCTTTAGTGGTACACAAAAATTTAAAGTACCCGATACAGGTGTAATGCTGGAATTTAAAGTCCATGAAGCATTTTCTAAGCTTTAACTTTCATTCTAAGAAGGTAGGTAGGTCTTATTTTCAGATGATTTTGATCTTGACGATGGTGATGTTCTAATAGAACTAAATAGATGGTTACTTTTCGTATCTATTTTATAATTATTATTATAGATTAACGTTATTGTGATTTTGGAGTTAAATGCAGCCCCACAGTTATTCTTCCTCACCTGAAATTTATCAAATCACGGTCTTGATCCACGAGTGTTAATGCTGCTTATTCCGTTGACGTTCACAGGTAAATAGATGACATTTTTCGGGACTTCTATAATTTTATTTCCTGCACAGGTATGCACAGGATTATTATTAAAATAAGAACCAGTAATGATATAACACTCAACTCGTATTACATTCACCTTATTTATATCAACAGGTAAATCCGACAAATGTACCACAGCGGGGTCAAGAACACATTTACTGAAACCAAGCAATTTTCCAATAGTTCTATCCTTATTGAAATATATTTTTTCGTTGCTCCGGATTTCAGATACCATAGTATTATTATTTGCCCCTATTTGAACAGTAGCTGTAGAATTTCGCGATAATAATTCTTCGGAAATAAATTTTGCAATGTTATCAATTTCGTAAGACCCAGTTGGGATGTCAATTTCATATTTCCCTATATGAAACAAATTGTTACGTTCATCTACATTCGGAATAGAGTTCTACGTTTGAAAATCAATCAATCCGCAAGTCCTCATCCAGGTTCAAAGGAGGAAAATACTCAGCTAATAGATTAGAAGTTCTTCCGCTTAGCGTAAGTGTCAATGCCATGCTTATAAAAAATACAATGAATCCATTTTTTAAGAAAACTCTTTATTCATTTGAAATTAAACAATCATATAAAAATCTTAAACATTAATGGCCACACTTTTAATTGTGGTCATTTATGTTAAGTCGTAATCTTGATATTTAGTATATTTATAGTTAATTTTGTCACCCAAATAGTTAATAATTTCATTAGGAGGCTTTAAATTTCTAAAGCCATCAAAATATTCAATTTTACTGCCTTCTTTATAATACGCTACCCAGTGCGTTCCAGGCCCAATTGAGGAATCAAGAATTACAATCCCAGATTCATTTCTCATCGGTTTAGTTTTTGGTTAATTACTCCTCGAAAATTCCGAATTAAATTCTTTGCAAAATTTCTCAAATCTATTTCATTTAATGCGCGATTGGGTAGCGAACTTAGGAGTTTTTTGACTTTGGATTTAAATAAAGTCCAAGCCTATGTTTCATACATTTCCGGTAACATATATAAACATGACATTTATAGGAATTTATTTAGTTTTCATCACTATGCGATTCGTTAAGCAACAATACCAGTTACCGGTACAAAATATGGAACTGGATAACAAGATTGAGAGAAAAAAGCTTGGTAAATTATTCCCTCATAGTATAAGGGGGTAAATTACTGGTCCCTCAAACTGTGGAAAAACAAATGTCATGATGAGTTTACTACTACATCCAAATGGCTTGAAATTTAAAAATATCTATGTATATTCTAAATCTCTACATCAACAGAAGTATGAGTTTTTACTAAAAGCCATAAAACCAATAAAAAACATTGGCTTTTTTAAATCTCTATACATCAACAGAAGAATGAGTTTTTACTAAAAGCCATAAAACCAATAAAAAACATTGGCTTTTTTACATTTTCCAATAATTGTGATGTAATTTGACCCGAAGAGGCTAAACCAAATGGTATATTCATCTTCGACGATATTGCCTGTGAAAAATAAAAAAAAACAATTCGAGTGTATCTTAGTATAGGACGACATCATCACATCGATATTTTTATTTGTGCCAAACATATACAAGAATACCGAAACACTTAATTAGAGACAATGCGAATATTTTCATCGTCTTCAAACAGGATGATATGAATTTAAAATATATTTATAATCATCATGTCAATTCTGATATGACATTTAAAATGTTTCAAAAGGTATGTGCAGAATTTTGGAACACAAATTACGGTTTTGTGGTCATTGATAGGGACAGCCTCTAGAATGAAGGTCGATGTAGAAAGAGTTTTGACTGCTTCCTTAAGCTAAAAAATAGATACAATTTTTGATTTTTGCATCATATGTACAGTAATGCTCCATGAGAGCAGTACAGAACAGTTCAGCGACAGATTATAACAGTTAAAAGCGGTTCAATCGAGTTTAAGACCCAGTATTCTATACGGTTAAGACCAGTAAGCGCAATAAAAAATTCGGTTTAAGAACTATCGAAAGATTTTTCATCAACTTCGATACTTATTTTTTCAACTGCATTTGTAAGAAGAAATAAACTTTACAATAAGATGAACATACATGTAAAACTAACAAAGGAGTTTATTAAAACCACCAATGTCTACGAAAGAAACACAAATCATTCAAGACTGATATAGATTTATTAACTTCCCATAGGAAGTTATTGTAATGGGTCCGATTTGTCAAATTGAAAATTTTGACATTTCTCGACGTTTCAAGGTCCCTAGAGTTAAAATAAAAGATTTTTAGAAAGATGTCTGTGCGTGCGTGTGTGCGTACGTTTGTACGTCGGTACGTTTGCACGTTTGTACGTCCGTACGTTTGTGACGTTTTTTTTCGTCGTCCATAGCTCGAGAACGAGACAAGATATCGACTTCAAATAAATTTTGTTATACAGATAATAAGGCAGTTAGATGCAAAAATGGATATCAAGAAAATTGCGCGGGTGTTTTTTTTATTCATGCTTCAAACTTATTTTATCTTATAAAAAATGTTGTTTTCAACATTTTAAAAAATGTTGAGAAAAATCAAAAAAGTTATTTATTTCGATATTAAGTCATTTTTAAACACAAAACCAACAGTCCGTTTTTTTCATAAAAAATAAAATCTACAAAATTTGGAAAAATTGATACGAGTACATGTAGACAAACTTTTAAGCAAGACAAATCGGCAGACGGTATGGGAAGTTATCAGTGTGGGTCGCATCCCAGCCTTTTTTTTTAATAATTCCAACACTCTTGATAAAACGTATGGTATTCGTTTAAAAGATGGAAAGTGGTACATCGGTAATACTGAGTTCGGCAGGGATATAGAAATTAAAAATAAAACCTTTGAAGGAAAAAATTGTTTTAATTATTGAAGAACTTAAAGAAGCCGATATTATCGAATACAAAATAATGAGTGTTGATAAATTTGGTCGTTATTCATATAGTCCCAAGAGGGAAACAAGGAGAGCCGTGGCCACCAGGCTTACAGGGAGAGCGAGGATTAGCGGTGATTACAATCTAACGTTTAAACGACTAAAAAATATTCAAGATCAAAAAGAACAGGGAGACACTGCTAACAAAAAATGTGTTGATAATGCAAACGAGCAACTTAGAGAATAATCAAATATAAAGTTGTTGAAAAATTTGAGAAGACTCTTGTTTGACACAATTAATTAAAAAAAAAGAAAATAATCACAATTCAAGGGAAAACTACTTTTTAACTTAAAGTCAATCATAACTTCACTTAAGTCTTTAACTAAATGCCTCATTGTGTCAACTCAATTATCATGTCTAACATTCTCGATTCATTTTTGATGAAATTTTGGAGTTTTTGAAAATAAATCGTAATAATTTATTGGAAAAACCTCATGAGGAGCTTTTAAACAATGTTATCTAAATATGTTGAAAAGATTTATGAATATATCGACTACAACTTTAAAACACGGGTGTCATCTTACTAACTGTCCATGGTCTTCAAATTTGTGTAAACCTGGACCAGATACATGCGCATGCCACATGCTGAAAAAAATGATATCTCTGTATAAAAGACCAAAATAGTATCTATATACATATATGTAGGTAAACCTTGTTACTATATATCAAATAAAAGAATTTAAATACTTACTTACTTACTTAAGGTGGCGCTACAGTCCGGGGCGGACCTGGGCCTCAACCAACAAGCGTCTCCAGCCAGCTCGGTCCCTAGCTAGCTGTCTCCAGTTTCGCACGCCAAGTTGGTTGAGGTCCTCTCCCACCTGGGTGCGCCACCTGAGTCGCGGTCTTCCTCTACTGCGCCGTCCCTCGGGATTGGATTCGAAGACCTTCCGGGCTGTAGCGTTGATGTCCATCCGCTCTACATGACCTAGCCATCTAAGCCGTTGGACTTTGATTCTGCTAACTAGGTCAGTGTCGCTGTACAGCCCGTACAGCTCGTCGTTATATCTTCTCCTCCATTCTCCATCTATGCGTACGGGACCAAAAATCGCCCGAAGAATTTTTCTCTCGAAGCATCCTAAGACGCTCTCATCTTTCTTTGACAGGGTCCAGGCCTCAGCGCCATAAATGAGAACCGGGATGATGAGTGTCTTATAGATGGTGATTTTACATGCTCGAGAGAGGACTTTACTTCTCAATTGCCTTCTAAGTCCAAAGAAGCAGCGATTTGCAAGAGTTATTCTTCGTTTGATTTCAGCGCTGGTGTCGTTGTCTGCATTAATAGCGGTGCCTAGGTAGACAAAGTCCTTAACTACCTCAAAGTTATAGCTGTCCATGGTGACGTTTTGTCCAAGACGTCGTCGTTCAGTGTCCTTTTTTGATGACAGCATATACTTGGTCTTGCCCTCATTGACCACTAAACCCATCTTCTTCGCTTCCGTCGCAATGCTCAAAAACGCTCCACTGACATCACGCTTTGATCTTCCAATTATGTCAATATCATCTGCGTATCCGAGTAATTGGATGGATCTTTGGAAGATTGTGCCTCTAGTGTTGACGATTGAGTTTTGCACAATTCTTTCCAGAACGATGTTGAAGAAGTCGCATGACAGTGCATCGCCTTGTCTAAAACCTTTTTTGACATCAAATGCATCGGTAAGATCTTTTCCGACCTTGATAGAGCAGCGTGCATTCTCCATCGTCATTCTGCACAAACGGATAAGTTTGACAGGGATGCCAAAACTAGACATTGCTCGGTAGAGCTCTTCCCTATAGATGCTGTCATACGCGGCTTTAAAATCGATAAAGAGATGGTGGGTATCGATTTGAAGCTCCTGGGTTTTTTCCAAGATCTGCCGTAGTGTGAATATTTGGTCGATAGTGGACTTTCCTGGTCTGAAGCCACACTGATAAGGACCAATCAGGTTGTTGACGAATGGCTTCAGACGTTCACATAATACGGCAGAGAGGATCTTATATGCAATGTTAAGGAGACTGATGCCTCTGTAGTTGGCGCAGTTTAGAGGGTCTCCTTTCTTATGTATCGGGCACACTATGCTGAGATTCCACTCATCGAGCATGCTTTCTTCCGACCAAATTTTGCAGATGAGTTGGTGCATGCTCCCTACCAAGTCATCGCCTGCTGCTTTGAATAGTTCGGCGGTGATGCCGTCAGCTCCAGCAGTTTTGTTTGACTTAAGTTTAGATATAGCTATCTTCACTTCGTCAAGGTCGGGTAGGCGGAATTGTTGATCTGCGTCGCCGAGGTTGAGTGGTTCTATCTCCCTTACAGCGGAGTTCGGTTCGTCATCGCCGTTATATAATTTGGAGAAGTGATCTTTCCATATTCTCAGCATCGACTGTGGTTCTACTACGATGTTCCCTTGATCGTCTTTACAGTCTTCGGTTCGTGGCTGGTACCCTTGGGAAGTTTTTTTTACCTTTTGGTAAAATTTACGAACCTCATTCCTGTTGTGACATCCCTCTATCTCCTCGATCGCGCGCTTCTCATGCTCTCTTTTTTTCCGTCTAAGAAGCCGGTGTTCCTCTCTCCTCTTCTGCTCGTAGAGTTCGCGAGCAGCTCTAGTCCTTTTGTGCAGCGCCGTTTTGTATGCCTCTTGTTTCGCTGCGTGCGCTTGCCGGCATTCGTCGTCAAACCAGGGGTTTCGCTGTGGTGGCCGTGTGAAACCTAGCACTTCAGAGGCGGCATCTCTGATGGCTGCAAGGCAATGTTGCCACTGGTTTTCAATGCTTAATGCAGGAAGCATAGGACTCCTTAGGAGGTTACTAGAGACTCGATCGGAAAAGGACATGGCAGTCTCTTGCGATTGTAGCCGTCTAACGTCGAATCTTCTCACAGTACTTCCTTGTTTTGGCTTGGATCGGGATATCCGTAGCCGTACCTTGGCTACAACGAGGTAGTGGTCCGAGTCAATGTTGGCCTCTCGGAATGTTCGGATATCCTGGATACTGGAGAAGTGTCGTGCGTCGATCGCAATGTGGTCAATCTGGTTGACGGTTGATTGATCAGGAGATTTCCATGTCCCCTTGTGGATATTAAGATGCGTGAACTGCGTACTAGCTACCAGAACGTCTCGCCCCGCAGCGAAATCGACCAGCCTGAATCCGTTGTCGGAGGTGGTGTCGTGCAGGCTGTATCTCCCGATTATGCCACCAAAGATGTCTTCTCTTCCTAGCTTGACATTAAAATCTCCTAAGACAATTTTAATGTCATAGCCAGGGCACTGCTCATATGTCTTGTCCAAGAGCTCGAAGAACATATCTTTGGTGTCTTCATCTTTCTCCTCTGTTGGGGCATGCGCGCATATTAGGCTTATGTTGGCGAATTTAGCCTTGATGCGGATTGTCGTGATGCGCTCGCTCACACTGTTGAAACTCAAGACTTTTTGCCTGAGCCTAGTTCCAACAACAAATCCACACCCAAATAGACGCTGTCTTTGTTCACGGTAGCATTCGCCGTAGTATATATCGCAGTCTTTTAGTTTGCGTTTACCCGGTCCATCCCATCGCACTTCTTGGATGGCTGTAATATCTGCCTTGCAGCAGTTTAGGGCTTCCGCTAATTGTTCGGCTGCACGTGGTCTGTTAAGGGACCTAACATTCCACGTACATATCCGAAGTTCGTTGTCCTTATTTCGTTTGCGTGGGTTGTCAACAGTGAATCCGTCCGTATCCGAGGCTTGTTGTTGCTTCGAAACTATGATGCTTTTACGTGGCCAGGAAGTCACCCCGACGGCACAACCCCCAACCTGGAGGGCCAGATCCTTAGTATAACTCCAAGGAAGGGGAGCCGGATGAACCGCTCCTTATAGGCCTGGGCTCCGAATATGTCGAAGAAGCCCTATAAGGTGTTCACTAAGTAGTTCGACCTTACTGGAACTGTAGACGCCACCGTTGATTCTATCTCGAGAATTCGTCCGCTGCCGCCTGGATAAGGAGAGGTGCCTTAGTGGAAACACCTCTCCCCCCCTCTCTCGTTTGCTGCCCCCAACAACTTTCCACTGGGGTTGGAACCCAATCTCCAGTTGAGGTACTAGGCACCCGATGTTCACCGCGGGGAGGTGAGAGTAGGAGTTGATAGACAGAGGTGGGTTTTGAGAAAAACCTGTGGACGCTTGTGTCCTCTTGAATGCACATGTCTACCATTTGAACATATAGAATTTAAATAAATAAACTAATAAAAAGGTAAATTGTTTTGTCGTTTTAATCATTCAGTGAAAATATGAGTAAAAGAGCCATTGTCGAAGAACTATACAGGCCAGCAAGAAGAAATTTCAAAAAAAAGGAGAGTCGTTAACAAGGGGCTTAATGATATATGACAAGCTGATCCAAAAGGGATCGTATTCGTCAGAAAATGAAAACTACCGATATCTTCTCATAGTTATTGATACATTTTCTAAATTTGGAGGAGTAGTTCATCCTATTAAACATAAAACTGGGGCAATGGTCACTGTTGCCATGCAAGATATATTCAACAACAGTCGATGGCTTAAGAATTTACAAACAGATGATGGGAGAGAATTTTTCAATAAAATATTTTAAACTCTAACGTAAAAACATTAAATCAACCATTATTCAACATTTACTCCACTGCATCGATTGTCGAATGATTTAATCGCACATTGAATTCTTCTATGTGAAAATAATTCAGTTTTAAAGGCATATATAAATGGATTGATATGATAGGGTTGCTGACTAAAACTTATAATAATTCAAAACATTGAACAATAAAAATGAAAAAATCTCAAGTAAATGCATCAAACGAAAAACAATTACTCTCAAAAAATATATCAAAATCAAATGGGGTGGCGCAACAGTCCGTTGTGAACCAGGGCCTAGTGACTTACAACTCTCAACCATTCCTGTGTGCGAGTACTGTTGTCAGGAATGGAAGGGACCTACAATTTACGGCCGAATCCGAACGGCTAATTTGAGAAAGCACTTTTTCATGACAAGAATTACTCTTGAAGGAAATGTCAATTCCTCGCAAGAGGCAGTACCCGCGAAAATTATTTTTTTTTAAATTATGGTGGCACAGGCAGGGATTGAACCCAAGACCCCTTGCATGACAGTCCAACGCACTAACCATCATGCCACGGGTACTACCTCAAAAAAAAAAAAATATATAATTACATCAAAATTCATATTATTCCTAAATTCAAGGAAGGAGACTTTGTAAGAATTAGTAAATACAAACATGTTTTTTTATAAAGGGTACACTCCAAATTGGAATACTGAAATCATTAAAATAATCAAAGTACATGGCACAAATCCTTTTACATATACACATGTTAGAAAACTATCAAGGGCATCCAATCAAGGCCAGTTCTTGAACTAGAATTACAAAAAACTAAGTTTTCCCATAAGAATGTGATTGAAGAAGTGCTTCAGATGAAAAAGAATAAAATATTTGTAAAATGGCTTGGTTTTCCATCCAAACACATCTCTTGGATACATTTTAATCAATAATAATACTAATAAAAAACACAATATCTTTTGTAAATTTCAGGTTTCATTCGGTTCGGTCAGTATTCATTTTTTTGTTTGCCTTTTTCATCGAAAACGAGCCGATTGTTCACAGCCTAAAAGTCCTAGTCTTACAAAATTACTTTAATTTCTATGGGTTTCTGTTATTTAAACGATTTTTTTTACTAACTGTTTATGGTTTTCAAATCAACAAAGAAGAAGTCTAACCGTGCTAAAACAATTTTAAAATGAATAAACTATATTAAAAATTAAAATACTGCAAGCGTTTTAATCATTCATTAAAAAAAAACCTCATCAAGATTTCTCCTTCAAAGAGATTTGAGAAAATTATATAAGTGAAATTAGAAAACATTTTTTTTTTTATTTCATTTTATTTTATTTTTTCAAATTTAACATTTTTTAAATTTTCAATCCTCATCCGCTTTCTCCCGTATGAATGCTGTTCGGGTACTTTTTCGTCGTCTTCGTTCTCATTCCTTTCACGCTTGGATGGCTGAGAAAACATTATATTATATGCCCCATATAGCACAGGTGGTGGTTGCATGACTTTCATCCAGCAACCTTTTCGCTGGGCCATATCTTCCTCCGTCAAATCGGAGAATTTATTGGGTAGAAAACGTTAACGTTTTTCCAATTTCACAATGACTTTGTCTCCAAATTTGATGTTTCTCTTCGAAGCCTTTATAATCGTCATCTTCTGTTCGCTGAGTGTCCTCAGGGATACTAGAGGCTTCTCCTTCGTGAAGGTCTTCAGTTTTTGTAAGAAGTCCATTTCTGACCTTGTACTTTCAGAATACGAATACTTATACTCTAAATTCAACAAAGGCTTTTATATGAAAATTTTTCTTCAAGTATTGTGAAAAAAAAAATTGTGGTAGGAACCTAACTGTATTCACATAAAAACTGTTTTCTTTCACTCAATATCATTAAAACGAGTCCAGTCGTTAGACATATGATGCACAAATATCTTAAGGATTTCAAAGTACTACTTTCTCATTATAACAAATCTAATCTAATCTATTTGAAACGAGAGTAAGGCTAGGTACGCAACGCAATGCTTTTGTTACCCCAGCGGCAGCTAGTGGTTAGGGATAGTGAGTTATAAAATTTTAATTGTTCTTTGTCTATGGTTATTGCTAGAAAATTAAACAAACAAATAAATCCAATACATCGGATCGCTTCATCCTAAAAAAAAGTTTGTTTACAAACATCAAATTACTTTAATAGCCATTTTTAAATTAAATTTATTTATATCTTTTTGACAATTATTATTATTTTCCTATAATACACTCTTATTTTATCCTCCGCAACGACATACAACAAAGACGACCACAACCTTTACGGCGACGACCATATGACGACGACGACCACGACGACGCGAACGACCGACCGACCGACGGAAGCAACCACCATCAAACACATTACCCACACCTAGTACAATCATAAACGATCATCACTACTTCACACACATCTTCTTTAAACTCTCTCGCCATACCACAGTCAATCCCCCATCATCCCTCACACTCCCCCAAACACCAAACAAACATTTGTATTAATTATTACGTTTACATCATCACCACCGACACACAGACTACCCTAACACACTCCGCCGCCTCTTTCTTGCTTCTATTCAAATCCAATATAACATTTACGATCCTCAACAGCACTAACCAACCCTTCATGATCATCACTTCCGCATGCGGCACCACACCAATTAAAAACACATTAAAAACTATTCAAAACAAAACTCATTAAAAAAGCCATACAAAAAGTTCTCATGCTAAACCATGATGTCTTTCTTGAGAGTAAAAATTGAAGATCCGAAGGAGAAAAAAAATTCGCAGTCTTAGGCTTCTGCTAATAAGTTTGCTGCTGACATGAACCTAGACTAGAATTTATGTCCAACTAAAAACAATGTCTACTTATATAGAAATAAATATACATGAAGCCTTTTTCACAATGTTATTTGTATTACCTGGTATCTTTAATTATTTCAATGCACTTATATTATTTTTAAAATACTTCTTATTTGTATTAACTAAAAAGATTGATAGATTTTAAATAAAAAAAATTGTTGGTCACAAAAAGAATGGCCGTTAACACTTCTATTTGTCAACCTATCAAACGTAAGAATGACCATACAAACCCTTAGGTTATTATTAATTATTATTATTAAGCCTATCTCCTATTAACTAAGTAAATAGTTACTACTACCTCTAAGTGAGATCACTATTTCCACCTACAATTATTTTCCATCCCTATCACAGATAATTATTCCCCCTCATCCATGTCCAAGAAAGCGTACCCACACATCTACACTACTACTACAGTCTATTTTCTCTTCTATTACTCAAATATCAATCTAATTCCTAAGTTCCTTAATAATGCTATTATTTATCTTAACTAATTAATCTTATCTTTACCTTATCAATCTTATTTTGTCTTAATTTTCTAATTAAATAACTTTTCATCTCTTACTGTCCTACCCCTTAACCAGTGAGTAAAAATAAGACAAAGCTACTATTGCATGCAACTAGATGGGATACCTACATATGTATGAATTGCCAAAACAAAATCATAACAAACATGGACGTGCACTGGGAACAATAATTATTTTGGTTAGTATTAAATTAAATTAAACTAATTCTTAGCAACAATAATTATCTTTTTATTATTTTTATTTCTTTTTCAAATATTGCTAAATGCTTTTTATATAATCAAAGAAAGATTTATTATTTCCATTGTTGAGCAGTTCTACTATAATAAATATGATTTAAAATATAACTAGTATTCATACATGCGTTTCACCCCGATTTAATGGTTGGGCTCATCAGAAGATGACAATTGCACCTTGTCTTGACGCATATTTTCCCGAATAAATAGGGATTCCATATTCCATACGTAGAGCAATGCGAATTATATACGAGTAGTTGCTACAAGTCTTCAAATCAAAGAAGATAAATTGTAGGTATTTTATTGCCTTGCTATGGGACTTCTTGAAAAAGAAATATTTGACTGTAAACGGTCGAAATTTTTTTTCTGAACACTGCAATTCGAAGGAGAGGATTTTGAAGGACTGTAGTGGAGCGTCCGTTACGTGTTTAGGAAAAGGAGCAATGGATTTTGTAAAATATCAAAATTAAAAAAATTAATACGATATTAGAACAGCTGATGGAAATCAGCAGAAGATAGTAGGATGTTTTAGAGCGAATGTTTCATCTTTGTATATATGAAAACCATAGTACTCTCATGGTGGAAGTCGAATAGGGCGGCATCTACATATTTTTTGTGGAACGTCTAGCGAAGACATTCATGGACAAATCCATTGCAGTCGGGAGACTTTCAAATGTTATAATTTGAAATAAAGAAAGACTATAGTGAATTAACGAAAGTCTGAGTGCGAGGGGAATACACATTTGTTTCTTTGTGTTTGTATTTTGGTTTGGTTATATTTTTACATACGCAAAACGGTAGACTTTCTATACAAATATGATAAGCCAAAAGCAGGTGAATTGCGATTTCGTGTAGGAATTTAATATTCTTGGTTGAGATTTTATATTTTTGATGATTTAAAGATTTCATAAGGGAATTATAACTTAAACTATTATAGGCAAGTAAATATGTAGGTATTGTATTGTTATGAATAACAGAAAATAAATAACTTTTTTTTTTAATTTGATCGCCTTAACCTTTCTTACAGTTTGTTTAAAAAATCGAGCATAAATAGGTTTAAATCTTCAAAGTCTTAGAACGATGTTTTTTTATAAATAAATTTGTTGATTGATACTAAACGCAATTGAAAAGCTGGTTACACAATTATTAACAACTTATAGTGAAATACAAAATTTTGATGCATGTTAAATTTTGTGCACATATAGAAAGATAGTAAACATACCTACCTATTATCGCATAATTTAAGGAAATTTTAGCTTGGACGTTTTTTAATGGTAGTGAATTTTTAAATGGGATGAGGAACTTTTAAAATCGTTTGTTTAAAAAATTAATACAAATAATTGAGTTTATAAAGTACCTAGGTAGTTATAACTTCCGGTAAAAAAAGTATTTCAAGGACAAATTTGAAGACGGTTTTACTTAAGTTCTTATGATATTATGCTATATGTAGGCATTTATTATAATCTATCTACAATAGTAAGTCCTCAAAGATGTAAGGAAATGCTTTCTTTTATTTTAGTAAACCTACCCAGGCTCATTTTTAAACTTACATAAACTTTGTTTGTATAAGTAAGTATTATCGATTTTTTACCGTTAGCTCTGTCACAGAAAAAAAACGCTTTTTAAATATATGGCTGTTCATAAAAATAGCATTGCATGACAAAGTACCAGATCTATTACATAAGAAGTAAGACAAACTGTAATAAGTGATATGAAAGTATACAAATCATTTTAGCTTACAATTAGTACTTTGTTGCATAACCATTGTTTTTTATGATGCCTCGCATCTACGTGGCATCGAGTCCACTAAATCCTGACACCTTTCGACTATAATTGCATTCCACGAATCACGCACTGCTTTCCACAATGCTTTCGAATTCTTGGGTTTTGCTTTATGAACTGCGTTCTTAACATCACTCCATAACGGTTAACTTCTTCTGCGCAAACATGATTTTGCATTTTTTGACGTATGCTTTGGGTCATAGCTTTGTTGGTATACCTACCTAAAACCAACGGCATTTCTACTTCAGCATAGGGTAACATAACATCCTCGAGAATTTTTACATACTCGGTTGCATCCCTTATACCCCCATGGGATAAATAGGCCCGACCCCGTAATATGAAAAGCAAGCTCATATCATAACTTTTCCTCCACCATGCTTTACTGTTTTTATAGTGTACCGTGGATTGTATGCTGCATTTTAGGATTTTCTCACATTGGACTCAAAAAGGACGACTTTGCTTTCATCGCTCTACAGAACATTCCTCCATTTCACATTTTCTGTTTTATTAACGGAACAATTTTTCTGTCAGTTCTTTCAGTAGCCATCCTTTTTGGGCCTCGCGTTTTCGGGTTATTTAAGACGTTACTGACTATTTTTGCTGAACAGCCTAGGATGTCTCGAATATTTTGGTAGGTTTTTCCCTTCAAACGCAGTTTTCGAATACGTTGACGAATTTGTTCCGTGCAGTGTCTTGACCGTCCCATTGTTTATTTTTGAGCTAATGTTTATTAATTTTTAATATGCTAGTATGTTAAAAATACTTAAAACTTTATATCGTAAAATATTCACTTGACGAAAAATAAAAAAAAAGAATTTTAACACTTTTTAACTATAAAATCAAAAACAATTCTATTTTTATGAACACCTATATCCAGAGAGTTTGAAATAATGTGTGTTCACCGGAAGAAGTAGAGTATAACTAACTTCAAGTCTCTAATATGAAAAGGAAAGACCGTTAGATGCAGATAACATGGTCATTTTTTTTTAAGAATTTCCGTTATTTAATAATAAACAATAATAAAATATGCCCAGCACTGCTATTTTTATGAACACAACTGTACATAAATGTAATGACTTTTTCTCAGTGGTGAGATATATAAATGTATGCAATTTTTTTCTGTCAGAGCAAAGTTTTTAAATTTGGGGTAATTTTTCTATAAATTTGAAATATTTTGTTTTCAAAAATGTTAGTGCCGTTTGATTTCTCATAAAAAGGTTTGTAGGTTTTCGTGTTTTGTAAAAAAAGTTATTAGTTGAACTATTCATAAAAATTTTAAAATTACCAACAATATTTTGCATGTGATGAAATAGTTTGATTTCAAAATATATATTAGCAAGAATTGTTACCAATTTTAGTAGCATTTCTTAAAATATTTTATTTCTTAGTTAGCTTAGCTTTTAATAATCTGTGATATTTAGTTAGTAAGCTGAAGTACCTAATTTTTAGTGGGATAAAGACCGATTTTTGTACCTGTGATATTATATATATAGCTAGTTCAAATTAGTAAGTATTTATTTTAACAGAAGCTGTGATAATTTTCCTTTGTAGGTTACTGGTTCTGGCATTTACTTCAGTTTTTATTTCTTATATAAACCAATACAAATTAGATGAATGAAATTAATTTGAATTCAATATCATCTATTGTTCACGAGATATCGAGAACCAAGCATCAATTTTTTTCCAAATGTGTGTACTATTTTTTAGATTTTATTTTTTTACGACAAAACGGACTGTTGGATTTTTATGAAAATTAACTGAATGTCGAAAACAATATTTTTTATAAGATGCAATGAGCTTAAACCATAATATGTACATATTTGAGTCGAAAATCAATATAAAACTTTTAATAATGTTTTTGTATAGGTTTTAATTTTTTATAACAAAGATGTCGAATCGATTTGTCCCTAAATTTTACCATTAATATCAAAAACGTTATACTTGTTGCACACAATTATTTTGGACATAAATTTATCTTTTGTTCGTAAAATATTCGAGGTGACAAATATTTTGTTTTAGTGTTTTTGATTTATGAAAAACCGTTAATTGTTTTTTTTTTTCAAAAAATATTAATTCAAGTCTATAGCGTTATTGCTTCGTGAGATATTTTAAGTCAACTAAAATTTTAACCAACATTTTAAAATTGCTATGGTAAGAAGACCACCCAATCATTTTTTTAGAGCCCTTTTCGCACAATTTTGCTTCATTATCTGTGTAAAAAACATTATTTGAAGTCAATATTTCTACTTGTTCTTTAGCTATGGACGACTAAAAAAACTTCGCGAACGTACTGACGTGAGAACGAACGTATACACGCACGCACAGACATCTCTCTAAAAACCTTTTATTTCGACTCTGAAGACCTTGAAACCTCGGAAAATGTCTATATTTTCAATTCGACAAATCGGACGATTACAATAACTTAATCGGACGATTATAATAAGTTAAAAATGCCTTCTTCTACATTACATTTACGAAACTATATCTACTTACTAATAGTTAATAAGTTAAAAAAAAAACTTTTAATTAGATTTTTTTCTTAAAGTCACACATCATAAAATAGACGAGCTGATAAAATTGGATTAAAGGTACTTACAACAGCAAACAACATATGTATACATACCTATGTAAATACCTAAATGTTTACAACATTTGTATGTTGTTTATGCCTTCTAAGGTGTATTGTTATTAATTAAAAATTATACCTACAACAAAAGTAGGATTTGAACATAAATAAAAGACATACATTTCAACTATTAAATTATTCAAATTATCTGGACCAACATAAAGAATTAATTTGTTTTTATTTTAAACAACATATTTATAAAAACTGTACCTACCTATCTACTAACCTCAAACAAATTGCTAAGTGTACGGATATTATCACTGCCCGGATACTAGGTACCTAGTAGGAATTCCCTATGAAATTTTATGAAATACCTTCCTATACCTACGAATACCCTTTATATTTTAAATTTGAATTTTATATCAAACCCACATCCTGAAAAAAAATCATCTACCAATTGATATTTATCTACAAGAAAAAAACTTTTAAGTCGAAACAAATCTAATCTTCAAATATTGCAGAAAAACTTAATGCCAAATAAAAGCAATATACCTACCTACCAGCAAAAATATACATTGCTATATCCAAACGTATAACTACCCCCATATTCTTCTTCTTTACAAAGATCTGCAAGACAAAAATCGCATCGTAGCTTTGTATACATAATACAAACCATATTGTGCATATTATATGTATGCATAAAGATCGTACACAAGGAGAAGCAGCCTTATGAACATAGAGGAAATATATTATCTAGAGTCCCGACTTAATGGGTTTGCTCTCTTTCGGACTACAAGCTAAATTGGGAGGATTTTGTCTATAAGGATAAGCATGTGTTAGTGGTCCCGTGCTTTTCTTATGGGACCAAGCCATTATGAATGTAGTTGTTATGGAATTTGTGCCCACATTGCTCGACCGCGGGGGAAAAAACTATGAGGTGAACTCAGACGTTCAAAAAATAAATCCGTTGAATTCAAAAATTGAAAAATGAATGCAATATTTTTAGAAAAATGAATTTTACAACTTCTTTTTAGTGAAATCTGTGCTAAAAATAATATTTGAATGCTTTTGGCACACAAATTCTATGTATTTTATGAAAAATTTCGCTAAAAACAGAAAAAATCGTGCTGAAAGTATAAGCGCACCCTAGAACTGTAATGCGAACGTATCCCAATTTGAGTTATGTCAAGTTTTGACAGATCAACAGCGAGGTGAGTATTTTGACAATTCTACGAAAATGTAAACAAACCAAAATTCAGTATCAATAAAGCAAATGAAGGTAAAACAAAATATTAATTTATTGAAACAAAAATATATATTGAATTTAATTTAATCCTCAGATAAAAAAGACCCCAAGGATTACGTTGCAACAAGAAAAGTGGAAGTGGAAGCCCCGCGTTGGAAGCCAGCAACGCCGACATATTTATTGTGGAGTGAATAGGTACAAATTGAAGGTAAATGTGTTCATATTAATTTTTAACTCAAATTATATGAATATTGTTTTGTTTTGTTTTTTAGTAAAAAATTACACTGCTCAACAAGACTGGCGATCAAATCGCTCTATTCTGATGGCTTATATCCTCATTGTTAACCCTGTAGGAATGAGAAGGGCCGATTACAGCGAAGGGATCGATGTTGCAGAAGTCTGAAAAGCTTCGCTTTGCAACCTATCTGACATGCTTCATTTGACGAGATGGATATACAAGTCGAGAGTTGTTATAAAGTTGAGGAATTTCTTTACTTGGTGGTCATTCATAGCCAAGCCAAATACAAATACAAGTTGAATTAATTGCAGCGTGTGATAGCAGTAGCACATTCACGTAATGTGCCAACATCTTTGCAATGCAAAGCACTTCTTTCAGCCAGCTACGGATAGCCGAAAGATCGCAATGAATGCAAGTCCTTCCTCATCATGAGAACAATAGTTAATTTAATCTACAGTCAGTTTTTCAAGACAGTACCTACCACCTAGGATTGGCCAATTGATCTGTTTCACTATGTTCTTTTTTACAGAAATTCACATTTGAATATCTTCCCTTTACATTTGTTGGCGAACTCTGTGATGTAGTTGGTGAGGATGTGTTTATAAATAATAAAATAAGAACTATCTTAATTTTCGCTTTTTCTAATTTAAATTGTAGGTCTCTGGAATTCAATTGAAATACCTTCTTTCAATTATGATTTATTGCTTTCAATGCCGTCAATATCTTCAATTCAATTCTGCCTCTTGTTACCAACGAAGAAGGAGACAAGATCGGAAAATTTTCTGGCGATGGTATTTGGCTGGACGAAGGAAAACCGTCGCCTTTTTCTCTTTATCAGTTCTTTTTGAAAATGCCAAATTCTGAAGTCGAGAATCTTCTCAAGTCGTTCACGTTGTTCAAGTAGTTTTATTCCACTGGAAGAAATTGCATTTCTCATGGAACAACACAAAAAATCACCAGAGAAGAGAAAAGCACAAACGATTCTAGCTGAAGATATGACGCTTCTAGTCCATTGAGGTGATTTTTAATAAACAAATAAATCACTTCTTTTAGCTTTCTAAGTTTTTCTCTTTCAGAGGCGGGTCTAAAACAAGCCGAAAAAGTCACAGAAGCGCTCTACAAGGCAAATGTTGAAGGACTAGGTGAACTGAACTACAACTAAATCATATCGTTAAGATTTTTCCAGAGCCTGGACTATCCATTCTTGATCTGGCACTAAAAGCTTAATGTTTTACAACAGAGAGTAAGTGAAAAGTGTTATGTTTCTGCTTGAGGTAATTTATTAACTTCCCATAGGAAGTTATTGTAATGGGTCCGATTTGTCAAATTGAAAATTTTGACATTTCTAGACGTTTCAAGGTCCCTAGAGTCGAAATAAAAGATTTTTAGAAAGATGTCTGTGCGTGCGTGTGTACGTACGTTTGTACGTCCGTACGTCCGTATGTCCGTACGTCCGTACGTCCGTATGTCCGTACGTTCGCGACGTTTTTTTCGTCGTCCATAGCTCAAGAACCAGAAGAGATATCAACTTCAAATAAATTTTGTTATACAGATAATAAGGCAGAAAGATGCAGAAAGGGCTCTCAAGAAAATTGCGTGGGTGGTTTTTTCACTATAGCAGGTTGAAAAAATGGTGAAAATTTTGGTTAACCCTAAATATCTTACGAACCAAAAACGCTAGAGACTTGAATTAAATTTTATATAATATATTGTAACGTGATCTCAAAGAAGTATATTTTTTGAAAAAAATCAATATAACGGTTTTTTTTATAAATCAATAAAACTGAAAAAAAAAATTTGTCACCTCCAAAATTTTACGACTTAAATATGATTTCATCTCTAAAACAATTTTGTGCAACGAAGAATAATGTTTTTGACATCTGATAAAATTTTGACAAAAATTGAATTGACAGTTTTTATTACAAAAAATAAAAACCTAAAAAAAAAATGTATAAAAGTTGGTAAAAATTGATTTTCGACTCAAATATCTCTTCAAAAATTTTAAATATTGGCTTCAAACTAATTTTATCTTATAAGAAATATTGTTTTTAACATTTGGTAACATTTTTAAAAAATTCGAATTGACAGTTTTTTTACAAAAAATAAAACTCTAAAAAAAACAATACCTACTAAAACTTGGTAAAAATTAACTTTCGGCTCAAATAGCTTTTCAAAAATTAAATATATATGCATCAAACTTATCTTATTTCACAGAAAATATTGTTTTCAATATTGAGTTATTTTTATATAAAAATCCAACAGTCCGTTTTTTTCATACAAAATAAAATCTACAAAAAATAGAGCGCAAATTTGGTAAAAATACATATAGACAAACTTTTAAGCAAGACAAATCGACAGACAGGATGGGAAGTTATCAGTGTGGGTCGCATCCCAGCCTCTTTTTTTATAATTAAAAATCTTCTTTCAGCTGATACAATGAGAATCATCACAGCTGGGGGTTCTATATCAAGCAATAGCGAACTCAAAACTTCGCACTAACATCCACTACCTCATCACCACAAACATCAGATACCATTTATATCTATTAGTTAAAAATGTTAAATGTCTCCTTTTTGTTGGCAAGGATGAGCATATGAATAAAAACAATTTGTTTAGCTTATATCCATATTCAATTTTACATTAATTAAAAGTCATTAATAATAATATTGTATTCTTTTTTGTGATAAAAATAAATAATTTGAATCATTAAATATGTAGACTCCCTGGTTTGTCAATCATGTTTATATATTTTTTTAAATACAATGAAATTAATTCAAATATGTTTTTAAATTCCATTCGGCACTCAACGTTATAATTGGTGGTAATTGTGATGATTTCCAAATGTACAATATTATTTCAATATTTCGCTTAAATTTGTTTCGTACTTTTCATCTAATCAAATTTATATCGTTTAAATGGGCGGGTAAAAATTCCAACGAACATTTTAGTTATGTAGGTCCCATTTTGTTCAAGGTTCGAGTTGTGCTGCCCCCAAACAACCGAAATGGGATGTTTTATATTGGCTAATCCGATCAATTTGTACATTACCATTTGTATATTCTTCAAAATTCACTTGATTCAACCGAATTCAACCCCTGAAGAAAAAAGCACCAACATCTTTGAATTCAAAACAAATTCCTTTATTATTAAAGTAAAATAAATCATAAATAATTTTGAATAACAATATTCCTAGTCAGCAAAGAAATAGTAGAATATACAATATATACAAAATTTACACTATAGGTCAAAATAAATAAACAAGTTGTTTGCAAAAAAGATTAATTTCTACATATACATAGAAATAAATTTAGGCTTCAATTTGACCAACTTTTACAAAAACTTTCGATGATAATGCGTGTTTTTGACGTTCTTTCTTTTCGTGCGTGTGTATATATTCACAAAAGCATATTTCATCAAAAAACTAAGGGTAACATCATCGCCTGGTTTCAGTCCTTCTTCAGGTGTGAAGTTCAATTTGATTGTTACTTTATTGGACTTTCTTCAAGTCGTGAAACTATAAAAAAATAAGAGAAACAACATAGAATAAGAATTTACAATTCGATTGTTATTTACTTTGGTTATTTTCGTTGAACTTTTATTCGAAGTCGATCATTTGCCGTTCCTCTTCCTTGGTTGGCAGTTTCATAATGGTTGTGGCCATATGGTACATCGTTGGGTTAGTTAACTTGAGGTTCAATTCAGTGGACGTGCCAGGCTTCAGTGGCTTTTCACAACGCACAAGCAGAACGTTGGGCACATGGTAGTTAGCAAGCAATTGAATGCGATACTTGATCGATCCTGGATGGTACTACGGCTTGATGACATTGTTTTCGCATTGTCGACAACGCAGAGATCGCTTCCGCTGCGAATGGAGGTTATTCACTGTGAATAGTTGATCGGCAGGTTTACCATGACGCTGCTAAATTTTCGTGACTATAAATTAATTTGCATTAACAAGAAATCTTAAATGGAAGTTGACTTACTTTTTTTGATGTTGATTTTCTGTGTGAAAATCAATGGATTCCACTCGCCGACATCGTCAGTAGCTGCCGAGAGACTGATCTGAATCTGTTTGGCTTCTTGGGCATTCTTGTCGGACCAGCTCATTTGCCTCCGAATGATTGCCACCGTTAAACCAGTGCGATTCTAAGGAGCAAAATAAATGGATTCGTTGTAGATTTAAAATTTGAACTCTCTTACAGTCAAGGTTGGACAATTTTTGAGTTCCTGCGATTGTATTCTTGTTTTTCTTGTGTCTCTTGCAGAACTGCAGACTGGTAGTAAACTCTTTACACCTAGAAGATAAAGATTAAGCTAGTTGACTACGATATGAATGTTTCGATACGTACTTACACAATTGATGGAGAAGGGCGTCAGCGGTCGACTATTACATGGCAAAACTTCCACTTGCATCATTGACTTGGTGGTGTTGTTTCTAATGGTTTTGATGGTGACACCTCCGCCGTCAACGCCTGCGGCAGCTCTTGCCATTGAGAAGTACATACAAAAACAATGGGTAGCATCTGCAGTTAAAAACATTGATATTATTTTGTTAAGAGAAATATAATATACAAAAAACTTACCAGCAAATCAGCGCCTTGTTTGTTTTGCTTTCCAAATTACTTAAAGGAAATTGCTTCCTGCATTTTGGCAATATCTAAAATGAAAAGACAGACTACAAAATAAATCCATTATTGTTGCACCTCCTTCACTTCAATTTGACTTACTTTTTATTCAATGAAGTGAACTTGTATATACCCTCTTCATTATAAAGAATTTTGGTCTGAAAAATATCAAATTATATTAAAAATCAAAACAATTAACAAAAACTTACTCTTAAAATCCGAAACCCATTGCTCATTTTTGACAGGTCACAAAAATTCCATAAGTTTCTTTTTAGCCCAATCCCCCATTTTGCTTTTTTTTCTCCACTCACATGTATTCACCGATAGAGAATTTGAGAGATTTCACCTCGAATTTGGGAGAGTTGACCTCGAATAAAATTTGAGGGTGTTTCAGGTAGGACGGGTACCGGTCGGGACTCTAGATAATATATTTCCTCTATGCTTATGAATGTAAATAAAAACAAAAATCCGTATAAGATCCTTAACAGCTGATGTAAGCATACAAATTTTTTCATATATTAGACACAATATTGAGATTTTTTTTTTTACTTTGCACGTTTTCCATATAAAATTCCATTGATATAAAGCAACAACAAAAACAAATTCATTGACCATCATAACATGGAAGCTTTGTATATGAAAACATATACAAGGATAGACTCTAATAGAAGAGGAGATACTTATTCATAGTCTTTTGCAACCACTGTTTCTAGGTGTACATTTCTGGAGTTCTTATAATGTTACTCCAAATAAAATTAGTGAGCTTAACGCTAAAGTAATGACGAAAGAACAGCCAAGTTGGAGTGCATCAAGTCATTGCATCCCATTTCTACAGTAGTACAGATTACAGAAACTGATGCATGCTGAACTGGACAGAATGCTGGAGATGGGAGTGATTGAGGAGAGTAATAGTGCTTGGAGTTCTCCGGTTGTTTTAGTGAGAAAGAATGGGAAAAACAGGCTGTGTCTGGATTCTAGAATCGACTTGAAAGATGCCTTTTGGAAAATTCCTCTGTGAAAGCATGTCAAGGGAGAAGACAGCTTTTACAGTCTCTGCGCGCCCATTATACCAATTCACTGTTATGCCATACGGGTTGTGTAACGCCGGCCAGAGAATGTCTAAGTTAATGGACAAGGTCAATCCTGGTCACTTTCGACAGAAAATCTTTGTCTATCTCGATGACATCTTGATTTTTTCTCAAGATTTCAAAACACATATGAAGGTATTGAAGGAAGTTGCTATAGCTATACGATAAGCAGGATTGACTATAAATGTAGAAAAAAGTAAATTTTGTTTCAAGGAGGTAAAATACTTAGGGTATGTAGCTGGTGATGGATGTACAAGTACTGATAATGACAAAGTATCGGCGGTCGAGAACCTTCCGATACCGAAGACTCCCAAGCAACTCCGTAAATTTTTAGATATGACCGTATGGTATAGACGTTTCATACCAAACTACGCAACTATAGCAGCTCCAATGACAGACTGTTTGAAGAAAGGACAGACTTTTAAGATGACCAACTAAGAAACAACAGCATTTCAACTACTCAAAACGAGTTTAGTTACCGCTCCCATCCTCACGAATCCAGACTTTTCAAAACATTTATACATACAATGCGACGCTTCAACCTCTGGAGTAAGGAGTGAGATCTTCCAGATGGATGAGGAGAAAATTGAACGACCAATAGCATTCATGTCCCAGGAGCTGAATTTTGCTCAAATGAATTATAGCGTTACAGAACTTGTCGGGGAAAAAGTTCAGAGCCTCCCTGGAGTGTTTACCCTTTTTTACAATCACCGATAACGTAAGTCTGAAATGGTTGATGTTGCAAAAAGATCTCACTGGACGATTGACCAGGTGGATTTTCAAATTCCAAGGATTCGACTTCGTAATGGAACATAGGAAGGGTGTCCAAAACGTGGTTCCTGATACTCTCTCACAAGTCCATATGGAGGAGATCACGACCGAAAATTTAGCACCAAAGGTGGACTTTAAGTCCACCTTTGGTGCTAATATGAATATAAAGAATATGTTGAGCTAAAGAAGACAATAGAAAAAGACAAGAACAAATTGCCATACATTTGCAGAATTGGGTGAGATCGTGTGACATTTGCAAATGCAGTAAATCAGGAAAAACAATTGTTTTCTAGCTTCTTGACTAGATAAGCTAACGCGTCTGAAAGGGTAGATAAACCAATCTGTTTTATCGAAGATTCGGTCACATCTCGGTAGTGACCAAAAACATTTCGATAATCTTGCTAGCAATGTGGCGTTCTTATTGCGAAACGTTGTACATGATGCTATTAACGTTGAACCATACTACGCGATATTTGGAACACCAATAATGGTTCAAAACGGCAAAACATATGAACTTCTCGGAAATTCTTACTTACTTACTTAAGGTGGCGCTACAGTCCGGGGCGGACCTGGGCCTCAACCAACAAGCGTCTCCAGCCAGCTCGGTCCCTAGCTAGCTGTCTCCAGTTTCGCACGCCAAGTTGGTTGAGGTCCTCTCCCACCTGGGTGAGCCACCTGAGTCGCGGTCTTCCTCTACTGCGCCGTCCCTCGGATTTAGATTCGAAGACCTTCCGGGCTGGAGCGTTGATGTCCATCCGTTCTACATGACCTAGCCATCTAAGCCGTTGGACTTTAATTCTGCTAACTAGGTCAGTTTCGCTGTACAGCCCGTTCAGTTCGTCGTTATATCTTCTCCTCCATTCTCCATCTATGCGTACGGGACCAAAAATCACCCGAAGAATTTTTCTCTCGAAGCATCCTAAGACGCTCTCATCTTTCTTTGACAGGGTCCAGGCCTCAGCGCCATAAATGAGAACCGGGATGATGAGTGTCTTATAGATGGTGATTTTACATGCTCGAGAGAGGACTTTACTTCTAAATTGCGTTCTAAGTCCAAAGAAGCAGCGATTTGCAAGAGTTATTCTTGGTTTGATTTCAGCGCTGGTGTCGTTGTCTGCATTAATAGCGGTGCCTAGGTAGACAAAGTCCTTAACTACCTCAAAGTTATAGCTGTCCATGGTGACGTTTTTTCCAAGACGTCGTCGTTCAGTGTCCTTTTTTGATGACAGCATATGCTTGGTCTTGCCCTCATTGACCACTAAACCCATCTTCTTCGCTTCCGTCGCAATGCTCAAAAACGCTCCACTGACATCATGCTTTGATCTTCCAATTATGTCAATATCATCTGCGTATCCGAGTAATTGGATGGATCTTTGGAATATTGTGCCTCTAGTGTTGACGGTTGAGTTTTGCACAATTCTTTCCAGAACGATGTTGAAGAAGTCGCATGACAGTGCATCGCCTTGTCTAAAACCTTTTTTGACATCAAATGCATCGGTAAGATCTTTTTCGACCTTGATAGAGCAGCGTGCATTCTCCATCGTCATTCTGCACAAACGGATAAGTTTGACAGGGATGCCAAAACTAGACATTGCTCGGTAGAGCTCTTCCCTATAGATGTTGTCATACGCGGCTTTAAAATCGATAAAGAGATGTTGGGTATCGATTTGAAGCTCCTGGGTTTTTTCCAAGATCTGCCGTAGTGTGAATATTTGGTCGATAGTGGAATTTCCTGGTCTGAAGCCACACTGATAAGGACCAATCAGGTTGTTGACGAATGGCTTCAGACGTTCACATAATACGGCAGAGAGGATCTTATACGCAATGTTAAGGAGACTGATGCCTCTGTAATTTGCGCAGTTTAGAGGGTCTCCTTTCTTATGTATCGGGCACACTATGCTGAGATTCCACTCATCGGGCATGCTTTCTTCCGACCATATTTTGCAGATGAGTTGGTGCATGCTGCCTACCAAGTCATCGCCTGCTGCTTTGAATAGTTCGGCGGTGATGCCGTCGGCTCCAGCAGCTTTGTTTGACTTAAGTTTAGATATAGCTATCTTCACTTCGTCAAGGTCGGGTAGGCGGAATTGTTGATCTGCGTCGCCGAGGTTGAGTGGTTCTATCTCCCTTACAGCGGAATTCGGTTCGTCATCGCCGTTATATAATTTGGAGAAGTGATCTTTCCATATTCTAAGCATCGACTGTGGTTCTACTACGATGTTCCCTTGATCGTCTTTACAGGCTTCGGTTCGTGGCTGGTACCCTTGGGAACCTAATTCCTGTTGTGACATCCTTCTATCTCCTTGATCGCGCGCTTCTCATGCTCTATTTTTTTCCGTCTAAGAAGCCGGTGTTCCTCTCTCCTCTTTTGCTCGTAGAGCTCGCGAGCAGCTCTCGTCCTTTTGTGCAGCGCCGTTTTGTATGCCTCTTGTTTCGCTGCGTGAGCTTCCCGGCAATCGTCGTCAAACCAGGGGTTTCGCTGTGGTGGCCGTGTGAAACCTAGCACTTCAGAGGCGGCATCTCTGATGGCTGCAAGGCAATGTTGCCACTGGTTTTCAACGCTTAATGCAGGAAGCATAGGACTCCTTAGGAGGTTATTAGAGACTCGATCGGAAAAGGACATGGCAGTCTCTTGCGATTGTAGCCGTCTAACGTCGAATCTTTTCACAGTACTTCCTTGTTTTGGCTTGGATCGGGATATCCGTAGCCGTACCTTGGCTACAACGAGGTAGGGGTCCGAGTCAATTTTGGCCTCTCGGAATGTTGGGATATCCTGGATACTGGAAAAGTGTCGTGCGGCGATCGCAATGTGGTCAATCTGGTTGACGGTTGATTGATCAGGAGATTTCCATGTCCCCTTGTGGATATAGAGATGCGTGAACTGCGTACTAGCTACCAGAACGTCTCGCCCCGCAGCAAAATCGACCAGCCTGAATCCGTTGTCGGAGGTGGTGTCGTGCAGGCTGTATCTCCCAATTATGCCACCAAAGATGTCTTCTCTTCCTATCTTGGCATTAAAATCTCCTAAGACAATTTTAATGTCATAGCCAGTTCACTGCTCATATGTCTTGTCTAAGAGCTCAAAGAATATGTCTTTGGTGTCTTCATCTTTCTCCTCTGTTGGGGCATGCGCGCATATTAGGGTTATGTTGGCAAATTTAGCCTTGATGCGGATTGTCGTGATGCGCTCGCTCACACTGTTGAAACTCAAGACTTTTTGCCTGAGCCTAGTTCCAGCAACAAATCCACACCCAAATAGACGCTGTCTTTGTTCTCGGTAGCAGTCGCCGTAGTAGATATCACAGTCTTTTAGTTTGCGTTTGCCCGGTCCATCCCATCGCACTTCTTGGATGGCTGTAATATCTGCCTTGCAGCAGTTTAGGGCTTCCGCTAATTGTTCGGCTGCACGTGGTCTGTTAAGGGACCTAACATTCCACGTACATATCCGAAGTTCGTTGTCCTTATTTCGTTTGCGTGGGTTGTCAACAGTGAATCCGTCCGTATCCGAGGCTTGTTGTTGCTTCGAAACTATGATGTTTTTACGTGGCCAGAAAGTCACCCCGACGGCACAACCCCCAACCTAGAGGGCCAGATCCTTAGTATAACTCCAAGGAAGGGGAGCCGGATGAACCGCTCCTTATAGGCCTGGGCTCCGAATATGTCGAAGAAGCCCTATAAGGTGTTCACTAAGTAGTTCGACCTTACTGGAACTGTAGACGCCACCGTTGATTCTATCTCGAGAATTCGTCCACTGCCGCCTGGATAAGGAGAGGTGCCTTAGTTTAAACACCTCTCCCCCCTCTTACTTTTGCTGCCCCCAACAACTTTCCACTGGTGTTGGAACCCAATCTCCAGTTGAGGTACTAGGCACCCGATGTTCACCGCGGGGAGGTGAGAGTAGGAGTTGATAGACAGAGGTGGGTTTTGAGAAAAACCTCGGAAATTCAGGAGTAGTGAAAGAATCAAAGATCGAAATTCTCAACAAAGACGACCGCCTAGCGTTAATTAGGACGAAGATTTTTGAAAATCTAAAATTAGCAGATTTTTTTGTCATTTATTCAAATATGTCTTTTTATATTTACATTGATAGTTTGTGATATTTTTCTTTAGTTTACTTAGTTAGCTTAGCTTTTTATAATCTGTGATATTTAGTTAGTAAGCTGAAGTACCTAATTTTTAGTGGGATAAAGACCGATTTTTGTACCTGTGATATTATATATATTGCTAGTTCAAATTAGTAATTATTGATTTTAACAGAAGCTGCGATAATTTTCCTTTGTAGGTTACTGGTTCTGGCATTTACTTCAGCCCTTCAAAATCCTCTGCTTCTAATTGCAGTGTTCAGGTAAAACATTTCGACCGTTTACAGTCAAATATTTATTTTCCAAAAAGTCCCATAGCAAGGCAATAAAATAGCTACAATTTATCTTCTTTGATTTGAAGAGTTGTAGCAACTATATAATTTGCAGTTGCTCTATGTTACTCGGATTATATGAAATAACGATTTATTCGGAAAAATATGCGAAAAGACAAGGTGCAATTGTCATCTTCTGATGAGCGCAACCATTACACCGGGCGAAACGCATATATGAAAACTTATGTTGGTTTTTTTTAAATTCATATTTATGAAAATTAAACAGTGTTCAGGAAAAACATTTCGACTGTTTAAGTCAAAAATTTCTTTTTCAGTTCTATTATTTTTGTTTGTTTTCCTTCAGACAATACCTACGTATACTTTTTGGTAGCAGCCTACTTTCTAAAGTACAAAGGAAAATTATCACATCTTCTGTTAAAATAAGTAATTACTAATTTGAACTATCTGTATATATAGTATCACAGGTAAAAAAATCAGTCTTTATCCTACTATAAATTAGGTACTTCAGCTTACAAACTAAATATCACAGATTATAAAACGCAAAGCTCACTAAATAAACTAAAGAAAAATATCACAGACTATCAATGTTAATATAAAATGACATATGAGAATAAATTTAAAAAAAATCTAAAGTATCTTTACCAAACTCTTATAACACAGTGGGCAACATTATCTGAGGGCGTCAATTTTATTTTTCAAATCAAGCCAACTCCTTCCTTATCACCTTTTAGATTTCCTATTTCATAAAGGGAATTTCCTATTAGTTTTAGAATAATAGATTTTATAAATTTCGGAGCGAGTTTCGAGTTATAATTTTCAATTGCATTGCTTTGCTTAAAGTTTCGTCTGTAAACTATTTGTCCAGTTGTATACTGGATTTCTCAACTTAGTGTATTATATACTTTGGTAGCTTTTTGGTGTGCTAACTTCAGATTTTCAAAAATCTTTGCTTTAATTAACGCTAGGCGGTCGTCTTTGTTGAGAAATTCTTTTACTGGTCTTTAATTTCGGAGTAGTTCATATGTTTTGCCGTTTTGAACCATTATTGGTGTTCCAAATATCGCGTAGTATGGTTCAACGTTAATAGCATCATGTACAACGCTTCGCAATGGGAACGCCACATTGCTAACAAGATTATCCCACTGTTTTTAGTCACTACCAAGATAGGACCGAATCTTCGATAAAACAGATTGGTTTACCCTTTCAGACGCGTGTTATGAATGTAAACAACTCTGATGCACATAATAACGACGACATCAGATTCTCCATTCCGTCATCTAGATTTTAAATATTTTTATATGTATAAGTTATTTTTAAGTTAGAAACAAAAGAATAGAGAATAAAGATTTAGTCATTGTCTTGAAATGAACGAAAAGTGTTTGTTTTAATCATAACTAGCGGCGCACTCGCGAAAAGAAGAACTGAAATCATTTGCACAATAAATATGTTTTAGTTCTTGCTTAACTCTCGTCTTATTCATGACACCTATCTCTACTATTGAATTGAACAGTTGGAAGATTTGAGAAACAAAAACAAAGCAAACAAATGAAATATAAAACATTTTTTTTTTTTCAATTAGCGATTTAGCAGACTAAAAATCAGTCAATGCAAATAAATAGAAAAAAAGTGAAGTGATTCCAAATGTTCAAATTCTATTTACAATAGGAAAGACGAACAACTTCCAAGTAGTAATAGGAGAATTGGTAGCTCAAGTGACACATATAGTAAAGGAAATTCTTGCAACGACCGAAACTTAAAGCAGACGACAAACATTAGTAGAAAAAAAATCAATGTGGTACAAGTAGAAACAGCAAAATAACACAGTCCGATCATATGTCAGTTGACGCTTTAAGTGACGACGCTGATGTTAATGTAGTCGATGATTCGTTTTTTATAAACTAGCCTCGGAAAACGAAATCATTCTCAGATTAACTTTTCAGAATAAAAAATGTACTGCTATGCCGCTATGGTATATACTGGATCAACAATCAGCTTATTAAATGAAACGACATGCAAAATTGACTATACGGTTCTGAAGTCAGATCCCACACTTATTACAACCATACAAGGCGAAGTAAATAGACCCAATAAAATAGTAGCGACAGTTTGTCCCAAAGAGTTCATGTATCCGTGTAATTCAAGAATGAAGTGGATAGCTATGGGTATTGAAAAGCCATATGAGCTTATCTTAGGTATGGATTGGATGAATTAAAATGTAAGGTAGATAACTTAAGAGACTCAGGAGATAATTATGACAAATGAAGTTAACCTTCCTTTTTTGACAAAAACAATTTCACAAGAAATCAATGTACTTGAAGAGAGCAGAGTGCAAGAAATTCCATTAGTTGTCAGTGAAAGCTCGAGTGGGGAGTTTCATGTCCTCGTCGTGTTCTGCATTTTTTTTCCGATTATTTGTTGTCTTGTCTCCCGTCCCCGTCGCAGTCTCGTTATGTTAATTTATTTAAAACAATACGAAACAAAAAAAAAAAAACTGAAATAGAACCAAATACCAAAAAAAAAAAAAAAATAGTGATAAAAAAAATATAATAAATTAAACTAAAACAACAGAAAATAATAATGATACAAAAAAACAGTGAAAAACAACAGCATTCATATTAAAAAAAAAAGCAACACAAAGGGAAAAAGAAATAAATAATAAAAAATAAACCTACCAGAACACAGTAAGTGCATTCCCTTCACTCTTCCTTTCATTTTTCTCTACAGTTGAGTGGCTCAGCAGGTGCATGCATTGGGCTAAGCTTTTTGAAAGCTCGCTCAATGATGTGTATGTGTTAGTTCATTCTATAACAAATGGATTGTAGATTACTGTTTTGATTGTCAGGGTCCGGACCAATTCAACGTCACTACTAAAGGCATAACACTAGTAGTGTGGTTGTATTGTAAAGATCTTTAAATAATCTTATACAGTAATATACTTAGAAGTTCGTTTGTTTTGATTTTAAGATTTTTTTATATTGCAATGACTGGTTATTTTTGAGTAGACTATAGTAATGTTCGTGGGCTAAGATCGAATTTTCTGTCTGTATACATCCACATTAATTCTAACAGACCAGCTGTTTTGGCATTGAGTGAAACCCAAGTAGGTGAAGATTCCGATCCTGCTGAATTTTTTATTCATGGGTATTGCTTAGTGCCATTATTCTTCTCACACCATGGTCTCGCCATATATATTAGGAATGATGTTGCATATCAACTTTTACCACAATACGGTCATTGAACCAACTCCCTTTTTAATTTCATGTGGTTAAAACTTTCCGTGAATAAGCACATCATTCACTATTGTTTTCTTTATCGGAGCCCAAACCTGGACAGAGTTTCAACTTCTCAGGAATTTGATGCTCTGTCTGACTCCATACAAAGAATTGTCTCCCTGTATCCTCACACTGAAATCGTTATTACGGGCGATTTCAATGTTCACAATTCTTCGTGGCTTCGTCATTCGGACCAGACAACGCCCGAAGGAATGTGTGCTGAGATTTTTGCTGAGTTTAACCATCTTACTCAGCTTGTCAATGAGCCTACTCGAATATCAGACGTTAACGGCCGAGCAGAAAATACCCTTGACTTGTTTCTCACTTCTGATCCTGATAAGTACACAATCAGTGTATTGACGCCTCTAGGCACATCGGACCATAGTGTTATATCTGCTAATTTCTCGTGTCAAACAAATCCAGTTAAAGAAAGAGCTCCAAAGAGAACCGTTTGGCAGTACGAGAAAGCCAACTGTGACGGTCTCAATAATTTTTTCAGGATCTTTAACTGGTCGCTATGCTTCCTCGGTAGCGACGTAGACTCCAGTGCATATATGATTTCTAGTATGATTCATTTGGGAATGGAAACGTTTATCCCGAATAGGGTTAAAAGTATTAAACCCAAGGCTAAATCATGGTTCGATTCGAGCTGCAAAGAGGTTATCAAGGAGAAAGAGGTGAGCTTCCGGTGTTTTAAAGCCAACCCAACTGAGGAAAACCGAAAAAGTTTAAGCAAGCCAGGAAGGCCTGCAACGCCTATATTCGAAGGACCAAATTTTTACATGACCAACAATTACGGCGAAAAATACTGCAATGTCCCAAAGGCAGTAAGAATTTTTGGTCATTTGTAAAAAACATGAGGAATTCTTCCTCTTCCTCGGTTCCTACGCTTGTTGTCAATGACACTCCTTTAGTTAGCTCTATTGATAAAGCCAACTTATTTGCAAGGCAGTTCGCCGAAAATTCCACCTTACCAGATAGTGTCATGACTCCCCCAGTTCTTGAACGCGTAAATGATTCTATGGGACCAATCTTTTTTCGTACTCGAACTGTGGCGAGAGTTCTTAAAGATCTCAACATTCATAAATTCGCTGGCCCAGATGGTATCCCCGCTATTATTCTGAAGAGGTGTTCTTCCACGCTAGCAAAACCACTGCGTAAGCTTTTAAATCTATCCTATTCTTCTGGGCTCGTTCCGAGTAGTTGGAAAACTGCATTTGTTCAGCCAATTCCAAAAAAAGGCGAATCTTCTTCTCCCACAAATTACCGACCGATAGCACTAACGTCCCTTCTTTCTAAGGTCATGGAAACGCTGATTAATTATCAGCTTAAGAAATATTTTGAGGAACGGAAGCTTCTTAATGACCGGCAATACGGCTTTCGTAGCAATAGGTCCACTGGTGTTCTCATGGTTCATCTCACCGAACAGTGGAACAGATCTTTACATCGTTTTGGAGAAAGATTATTGCACTTAATATTTCAAAGGCATTTGATAAAGTTTGGCATCTTGCTCTCTTATCGAAAATGCGTGCTTTCGGTATCGACGAATCTCTTCTTCGTTGGATTAGAAATTTTCTTTCGAACCGTTCAATACAAGTTGTTTTGGACGGATTCAAGTCTGAAACTCATAAAATAAACGCTGGTGTGCCCCAGGGCTCCGTTCTGTCTCCGACCCTCTTCCTCATTTTTATAAATGATCTCCTGTCTGCTACTTCTAATCCAATACATTGTTTCGCTGACGATAACACTCTAAGCTTTTCATATTCGTTTCCAGACTCACAACCCTCCTCTTCAGATGTGGAACTGCAACGGCAAAGTATGATTAGCTCATTAAATTCCGACTTACACAGCATTGTACAATGGGGAATAAAAAATCGTGTGGAATTTAATGCTTCGAAAACGCAATGCTGTCTTGCATCGTTAAAGCGAGATAAACCGTCTTTGCCACTATCTATGAGTGGCACTTGCATCAACGAAACAGAAAATCTTGAAATCCTCGGAATGTGCATCAGCAACCACCTTTTGTGGAGCGATCACATACGGGATGTTGCCAAAAATGCTCGTAGGTTTTTTGAGACGTTGCAAGAAATTTTTTTCTCCGTCTGATCTGGCTACAATCTACAAAACCTGTATACGTCCGAAACTTAAATATAACTCTCATCTCTGGGCTGGTGCTCCAGTAACTTATTTAAGCCTCTTGGACAGTATTCAAAAAAGAGCTTTTAAAATGATTGGTGACATTAACATCATCAACTTGTTTACATCACTCGAACATCGACGCAAGGTTTCTTGCCTCACCCTTTTTTAACGTTATTTTAACGGACTATGCTCTAGTGAAATAGCCAGTTGCATTCCTCCCCTTAAACAATTTAACCGTAATACCCGCGCTTCTAGGAATGCCCATCAGTTTACCCTTGAGCCCAACTTCGGACGTACTATGAAGTACAGAGATTCTTTTTTAAGCCGTACTACGCGAATGTGGAACGCCTTGCCACGCTCTATCTTTCCCTGTCATTGCAATGTTCAGAAATTTAAAACCAATGTACACCGACACCTCCTATCCAACCCTTCCCTCTTTTCCTAATGCTCACACTGTGTCTTTGGCATATTAAAGGTATAAAAAACCCTTTTAGTGTTTGCTAATTATAAAAAAAAATTAACGAATCTGAGAGGGGGGCAATTGAACCAGTTATTAAAGAGTTTAGGAGTCTTCTATGTAAAGATAATGATGTGCTGACCAAAACAAATATAATTGTTCATGAAATCCGAGCCACAACGAATAACCAAATTAATTCCAGGCTCATCGTTATCCGAAAATCCATGAAATGGAAGTGAGGAAACAGTTGGAGGAGATGGAAAAAATGGCATTATAAGAAAAAGCAAAAGCAGATATAGCGGCGATGTATAGTAACGTTGATAGGGGCAAAGTAATCGAGACCAGTATACGTAAATGGTCTAACAAACGGGGTTAAGCGATCTTCCGGAAGCTGTCCCATTAAAGGGGGTATTGGTTGAGCACTTCGAAAACGACAAACTGGACAGTGTTTTCTAATCTTCTTAACAACAGATCGAATGTTCGGCACAAAAAATCTTTGCCTAACCTCATTGACTATAGTTTCATCGTTTTGATGGCGTAGACGATCATGGAATTCTTCAACGAATAACTTTGTAACAGGATGGTTTTGCGGTAGAACCTGGCAGAGAAAGGAATTGATCTGGCAGCATCTATTCGTCCAAGCACACGCAGCAATCCTTTTTTATCAAGATATGGAGTAAGTTGAAAGATTTTACTTCCTCTCTTAATAGAAAGGCCTTGGTCAAGAGCATCTATTTCGGTATTGAAAGCCTCTTTCTGAACTTGACGACATATAAAGCGTTCAGCATTTCTAAGTTCCTATGCCGATATCTCCCCTTCTCCAAAAGGTTCAATAGGTATACGGCGTAAATTGTTTATGTAGCGCAACAGATAAGCTATTGTTCTTTGTAGCTTCAAAATACTAGACAATCTGTCTGCGTTAAAAAGCTGTATGCTTAGAACATATTTCGGTCGTAATTCTTCCTCACAATCATGACTCATAATGTCAGTAGGCAATTGAGGCCAATCGCATTAATCTAATTTTAAAAACGAAGGCCCATTAATCCATTTATTGTCAATTTGAAACTTCGGAGGATACTGTGCACGAGTGGCTTCGTCTGCTGGGTTTAGCTTGGAAGGAATCCAACGTTACTGACTGATTTGACACATTCTAATATTTCGGCGATTCAAAAGGCCAAGAATTCCAATGCAACACAGTTTTTGAGTCACTCCAAAACGTGCTCGTGGAAAACTTCAAGTCGTGGGACTGAACGATAGAGTTGTGGAGTCGAGTACCTAGAACTGCTGCTGATGGTATTGATAAAAGCTTTTTTGGGGCACCTCTGGTTCTTACACAGATGAATGATACGAGAAATTCACCATTATGCTTGATACGAAGATATGTCACGGCACTGAAGGCATCCTCACTGGCATCTACAAATGTATGTAGTTCAATCTTATCAGCTTGAGTAAAATGAAAGTAGTGAAATCTTGGAATCTTCACTTGAACCAAGCTTGGTAGCTCCGCTTTCCACTGCTTTCATCGGACAAAGAGCTCATCGGGTACA
Organism: Eupeodes corollae; assembly: GCF_945859685.1. Classification (NCBI taxonomy): domain Eukaryota; kingdom Metazoa; phylum Arthropoda; class Insecta; order Diptera; family Syrphidae; genus Eupeodes; species Eupeodes corollae. Next base: position 120,556,577 of record NC_079147.1, read on the forward strand.
GGTTGATCCCATTCCACGCCAAAGCGCCAAAATGATGGGAGTAGAAGTTTTATAGGCAAAATAAAGTTTGATATCATACCGAATGGGTCAAAAATCGACATGGTTATACTCAGAAATTCCCTTTTAGTGGGGCATCGATCATTCATCATAACAGCTTGACTAACTCGTGGAAATTTTAAACGAAAGACAAATACATCGTAAATACTATCCCAGCACATGCCAAGAACCTCCTCAGCCACTGCTGCTCCTTTGATATCCATGTCAAGCATTCCTTCTAAAATACTTTCTCCATTATGATTTGTTATTTTACAAAGAACGTCTTTCGAATTTGACACAAAGTTTCGAAGTTCAAAGCCACCACTTTTATGAATATCGATGACATCTTTCATGACTCTTATAGCTTCTGACACATCTTCGAAGCTATCAACATAATCATCTACATAATGATGACAGATTATGGCTTTAACGGCTCTCGAGATAGCGTTTTTGAACTTCGAAGCATTGAGGTTTTTTTTAAGGTTTCGGGCTCGCCCGAACAGGGCGAGCAGCTGGCTCCAAATGTCATTGCCCTCAAAACATGCACGCCTATTGCCTCAGTGTCTTGAGGTCGGCAAAGAAAACGTTGCGAATTCTGGTCTTCTGGTCTCATAAGAATTTGGTGAAACATTTCCTTTATATCGCCTGCTACCGCAACGGGACCTAAGCGAAAATTGTACAGGACTGTGACTAATGGTATATAGTCATCTGGACCCTTTAATAAAAATGAACTTAATGAAATGCCACTGACCTCTGCTGCTGCGTCGAATACAAGGCGGACTTTCTCTGGCTTGTTGGGATTTTGTACTCCAAAATGAGGATGATACCAAGTTTTCTGTGAAGTTACATCCACCTCGGCTTGTGTCAGCTTTAAAGCATAGATAAAAGTTGAAGTGCTCTTTTTTCTTCACTAGAAGTTAGCTTTTCCGCTGGGATCTTAACACTGAAGTTTTCGATATTAAAGTAGACTTCTACAAGACGATCAAGTCGTATATCTTGTTCGGGTTTTCTATCGTTTAATAAAACAACTTTGTTTTGTTGGTCTAGAGATCTTACCTTTCCAAACACTACCCAACCGAGCTTTGTACGTGATGGAATTACTCCATCTTCCACTGGATTTGAGGTTTCTATTGGAGCTCCAAGATGAATGTTGTCGAGACCTATAAGTATTTCTGGCCTGGCGTTATGGTACTCGGCTACTGCAACAGCATTATGACTTAACTGGCTAAGTTTTGCAGCACCCAGCGATTGGGTAGGTAGGCACAGATCCTGTACAGTTTGAACTCCAAACATCATGAACTTGTTGGCAAAATCACGATCAGCGCTTATCTCAACATTCACAGCAAATGACTTCTTAGAGAGAGCCTCACGACCAAGCCAACGAAGATTAAGGTTATTTTCTTTACCATTTAAGCGAAATCGCATGGCCAGAACTGAGCTTATAATCGTTACAGAGGAGCCTTCATCAAAAAGGGCAAACGTGCGTATGACTGTATCGCCATTATGAACTCGGACAGGAAGCACACGGAAAAGTATTTTCCGATCTGCATCCTCGCTGCTCAGTAGCCTCTGTTGGGAAATGATACCTTCACCAGGATTATCTTTAGATGTAACTATCACTGCATTCGTGAAATCATTTTCATGTAACAACCGATGATGCTTCTTAACGCACCCATCCACCCCGCAAGTCTTTTTTGATCTGCAAACTCGTAAGCCATGGCCGAACTTCAGACATCCGAAGCAAAGGTGGTTATTCTTCGTGAATTCCCATTTTCTAGAAAGTTCAAGCTCAGTGAAACTAGGACACTTGGTGACTGGGTGTTGTCTTTCTTTGCAATATCTACACTTCCTTTTATGGACGTACTCATTTGCATTAGGGATGTCACTAACGCGAAGAATACTTGCATTTCTCTGTCCCGAATAGGAAGTTGATATTGAAAATGTCGTTGCAACGCATGTAATACGCGCTATATGATCCAACCAATCATTGAAATGCTTGGTTGTTACCAGTGGTGCAATGGCCAAACGGTATTGCACCCAATCTAAACGTTTGCTCATGGGAAGTTTGCTAACTAATTCATCAAGAAGTGTAGGACTGACCAAATACTGTTGCATCCCACTTGCTTCCAGAAAGGCAGTTAAGTTTTTTACTTTAGTAGAATATTGTATTATGAGCTCCAACTTGCTTTCTGAAATTGACCCAAACTCTCTTACCTTCTTAAGTTGGCTTTGTATCAAACACTCTGGACGACCGAAGCGAATCTCGAATGTCGACATTATTTGATCAACATTGTTTGGATGTATGAGAAGGGATTCAATAACTTCTCTTGCATCCCCTTTAATGCTTTTCTGAAGACGAATCATGTTCTCGACAAGGCTGTATCCAAACATGTTTGTAGATTCTAAGAAGCTGGTAAAAAAAATAGGCCATTCTTCAGGCCTCCCATGGAATTCAGGCAAATCATGAAGTTTCCGATGGTTACTAAATCCAGATGGTGTTGGAGACTGTTGAGGAACTGCTTGAGGCTGAGGGCTATACGATGATTGGTGCAGGAAACGATGGTTGTCAGCGTTCTGATGAGAGGTAAGTGGTTGCAGGAATGTTGGAATAACACTTGAGGTCGTAGACCTATAGCCGATGCAACGCTAATAAATGGAGCTAAAAAAGAAGAAGCTAAAGTAGAACTGGAAGTATTTACAACAAATGTGTTCGCAGTGGCAGTAGTTGTAGTTGTAGAGGTTGCTATTGCTGTAGATGTTGAGTTGCAACTAGAGGCTCCAGGCTTTGTAGCTTCGTCTAGCAATGCTTGAAGACGCAAACACTCTCTCTTCTCGGCGTCAAGTTGATCTTCCAAATGTTGCACTCGTTCTTCCATAGTTCTTTCGGAATTGTTCTCAATTATTGTTTCTGGTTCTTCATCTGATGCCGTAGCTCTGAGAACCGGGTTTCTTTTCTTTGGAGGCATCGGAGATGAAATTTCTTGAGGAAAAGTACTGACTTCTCCCGTTTAGGGCGAATTCAACTATAGTATGCCAAATAAGATGGTTGATGAAAAGTACTGACTTCTCCCGTTCTCGGCGAGTTTAATTAATCAGCCAATTAAAAAGATTTGCTCTCCCTCGACGATAGACCTTCTGATAATAGCTTATTTCTCTCTGTGAACTGCTTAAAATTGCTGTAGGTTGGCTGTTAGAGCTTCTGGTGGCAATAAACTCTAAGCTGGCGATGACATAAAGGCAATTTGTGATAGGTTCTCCGCTGACTGCTGGAGATTCTGTCGGCTATACTTACATATATATATATAATATATATGCTGGCGGGAATATAAAGGCTGAGTTTGTTCTTCTCCGCTGACTGCTGATTTTGTCCGAGTCTTTGATCTGCAAAGTTGCCGGAGAAATTTAATATAAAAAGACGCACTTTTTAGTTCGATTTAAATTTATTCTTTTACGGCAAATCTGGTGGGCTGCTTGTGGACTCGATGACAACTGAATACTCTACCATGAAATTTATTGAAGAAGGTAAAACAAAACGAAATGTCAAACTCTGATCAATTTTGTGAACGCTGTCCATCCAATCCACAAGTCTTATATGTCGATTACATTTAAGCATTTAACAAAAGATCATTTAATTTATTTAATAACAGGTTCTTTTATTTTTATTCTGGTAAATACGTCTGCTACATAGACCACCATATAAAGACCGGAATCTTTCGTACGTTTTACCCTCTAACACCGATTTGTTTACATTGTTGTATTTGTAATTTTGACATTACGTCCATTTTGAAATGTGAAATCCAACAACAATTCGATGTGGTGTATTTACTTATTTTGACAGATGTCTTTTTTTTAAGTTGCTGTGGTGAAAGTTTTAGATTTGATTTTAGCTGTCAAATGACGCAAGTGTTGTTTTGTTTATTAGAAGAAAGCCGAATGCAAATTTTCCAGAAAGAAAACATTACATCTGAAAAGTGAGTATCGCAAACTCTATACTCTTTTCACAATTCAGAGACACACAGAAATTGCCGACATATTTCCCTACTATTTATAAAAAAATTAAAACAAATTATGAAATTAAAAAAAATTAATGTAAAAATTCTTAAACATTTTTGATACACTCAGAAAAAACAATTGTAGTATCAAGTATTTTACATTTTGGCTCAACAACTTTTGTACTTTAAAATAAACCCAAGTAATTCTAAACTTAAAAATGCAAGTGTTGAACGTGCAATAAGAACTTTTATTCCTGATTTAAAGATAAGAAATGTAATAACTTAAAAAATTTACATTGTTCCCTCAAGAAAGAATTGTGCTCAGCAATTAAAATTGTATGGCCAAATACTAAAATACTTAAAATTTCAAGAGCGAAAATTGTTGCGAGAAAAATTGACATTTTAATAGTTGGATCAAGAACAAAACATGTAAGACTTTTAAAACTATAGATTGTTGACCCAAAACAAATTGTCAATAAAAAATAAAAATGAAATCGTTTGGTCAATTACTAAAAATATGAGGTTTCCGGAAATTGTTGTGTTGAATATTGCTCATCAAATTACTTTAAGAATAAAGTTGATTTCTATATAAAAATGTGTAGGTTTAAATTGCGCATGCACTACACTATATTGCATAAGAATTTTATTGCAGGTCATTGCCATAGATCTATCTCCACGTTCCTATAGCCAACCCATTTCTCATATGCACTCGCATTTCATTCACTGCAGAAAATTATTTACTAAAATGTTGAATGCCACTTGAGTCTCAGATTACTTTTACTATGGTCGAGTGTACCTACCTATTCGTGAAGTTTCAACGCACTGCATGCTGTGTAGTAAATATGCCTGAACGAATTTGGATGCATTTGTGCATTGTGAAAGGGGCATGCATATTGGTTATGATTATTATGACATATCAAGTATGCTGCCTGATTCTGTCACTTGTTTCCCACAAAATAAAATCTTGTATAAAAATTATCCCAGAGTATGGAGGGGAAGCAGAAAAACTAACCATTTTTTAAAATTTAGTAGACTATGTTGACAGCTCTCTTAGTGAAGAAAATGAAAAAAAACAAGCTCATAAAAGTTGTTTTAGGAACTTTTGTCCGGCAAAGTTGGGAATAACTTAATACTGTTAAAGAATCCAAAACAATCAAAGAACTGAAGGAAATCTTTATACAACTTTTTAAAAGTAAAAAAATTCTCTTCGAATAATTTCACAGCTCTTCACTATATAACATAATTTAAGCACAACTACTACCTTTGCAACAAAAAAAAAGCTCTGGTATCAGAGCTCACTTCTGAGCAATTTTTAGAGCAAGCAGATGTAGGTAGGGAAACGATCTGCAAAATGAATGACCAATAAGGTTTAAATGCATTCAAAAATGGGTTGCAACAACCAACAAAGTCAACGGTCTTCTCAGCTAGACCGAAAACACTCAATGAAGCAATTCAATTAGCAGCAGAGTTAGACTCGTCTAATGAGTTTGCACAAGTAAACCATTTCAAAGTAAATAACTCCAGGGGTACCAGTTATCCAAATTTTAATAGGAACAATAGCAACAGATTTAGTAAATCAAGAAATCAAAACAACAATACTAGATTCAACACAAGATATAATAGCAATAGAAATAACAATAACAGTTACAATAGTAGTAATTATATCAACAAAATGAGATATTATAATAACAAAAGATAAAACAATAATAGTAATAACAGATTCAATAATAATAGATATAATAATGCAAACTACAATACACAAAGCCCAAGAACATTAAACTATATTGAAGGTTCGGAAAACACACAAGGAGTCTCCGAAGCCCAGAGAGACTCACACTTCAGTTTAGAAAAAAACCAATAAGAGCAATCCTGAATCTTAACCTCCATTTTACAAATCATATAATAGCTCAATCTGACATAACAAGAAAAGATCAAAAGTTTTGAATTGATACAGCTGCTGATATCTAAATCCTGAAGAGAAGTAGCTTTAATTCAGAAAATAACATAAATATAACAGATAAAATAACGATAAAAGGGGTCATAGATTCGGGAGTATATTCTATAGGTTCAATACAAGTGCAATTAATCGAGGGCGAGCAGATCGAGCAAAATTTCCAAGTAGTAGATGACAGTTTCCCAATCAATACGGATGGTATTCAAGGAAGAGACTTTTTGATAAAAAAAAAACAATTGTAAAATAGATTATGAAAACTTTACCCTTTCTCTTTTATTCAAAAATGAAGAATTCATTTTCCCAATGTTCACACAGCTTCCTTAATCACAAAATATAATTTTACCCGCAAGAACACAATCACTGCAGCGACTAAATCTTGAAGTACTGGAAGACAGCATCGTGCTCAATCAAGAAGTTCAAAATGGAGTTTTTATCGCAATTTCAATTATCCCAGCAAAAGGCATCACTCAAATAGCATTTTTAAACACTTTAGAGCATGACATAACTTTAAAACCATTCAAGCCCTAAACCATTCCTGTCAGTAAAAAATGCGAATCATCCTCCCCCTCTAACTATCGTCCAATAGCACTCACGTCCCTTCTTTCCAAGGTCATGGAATCGCTTATTAATTATCAGCTTAAGAAATAACCTTTCGGACCGTTCAATTCAAGTAGTGTTGGGCCGGTTCAAATCTGATATTCACAATATAAACGCTGGTGTTCCCCAGGGCTTCGTTTTGTCTCCGACGATCTTCCTTATTTTTATAAATGATCTTTTGTCTGAAACTTCTAACCCACTAAATTGTTTCGCTGATGACAGTACCTTCAGCTTTTCATATTCGTTTTAAGATTCTCATCCTTGTCCTTCGGATGTGAACTTCAACGGCAGCGTATAATCGATCTCACAGCATTGTACAATGGGGAATCAAAAACCGTGTAGAATTTAATGCTTCGAAAACTCAATGCTGTCTCGATATTGCAAACAAATCTGCTAGGTGCTTAGGATTTCTCCGACGGTGCATGAAATTTTTCACCTCTTCTGATCTGGCTGTAATTTATAAAGCCTTCATTCGTTCAAAACTTGCATATAACTCGAATATTTGGGCAGGTGCCCTTAAAACAATTTTAAGTATCTTAGACATGATCCAAAAAGAGCTTTGAAAATGATAGGCGATAGAACTATAAAAACAATGATGTCACTTGAACACCGCCGCAATGTTTCATGCCTTTCGTTGTTCTACCGATATTTTTATAAACAGTGTTCTATCGAATTAGCCAGTTGCATTCGCCCCCTAAAATAATTCAGCCGTAATACTCGTATTTCTAGGAATGCACATCAGTTTAACGTACTGTCAAGTATAGAGATTTTTTTTTTAACCGCACATCGAGAATGTGGAGTGCTTTACCCAACTCTGTTTTTCCCTGGCATTTTGATATTCAAAACTTTCCAATGTGCTTTCATCTGCTTTTCTCATGGCCCATGCGTCTGCACCCTATAGGAGGACGGAGATCATAAGGGTCTTATATAGCAACACTTTGGTCTCTCGACCAAAGTCGTTGTTTTCTGCGTTTACAGCGGAGCCTGCTCATACGTTTTATCTAGGAACTCGAAGAACATATCTTTGGTTTTGTCGTCTTTCTCTTCCGTGGGGGCGTGCGCGCGTATCAGACTAATTTTGCCGAATTTAGCCTTGATGCGTATGGTCATGAGGCGCTCATTGATGCACCTATAGTTCAAGACGTTTTGCCTTAGTCTGGCTCCATTGACGAAGCCGCATCCAAATAAGCGCTGTTGGTTTTCGTGGTAGCAGTCACCATAGTAAATATCGCAGTTTTTCATCCTCTTTTTGCCCAGCCCATCCCATCGTATTTCCTGGATGGCGGTGATATCTGCTTTATAGCAGTCTAGGGCCTCCGCTAATTCTTCGGCCACACGTGGTCTGTTAAGGGACCTAACATTCCACGTGCATATCCGTTGTCCTTTAATAGTTTGCGTTGGTTGTCAACAGTAAATCCGTCCGTATTCGAGGCTTGTTGGTGCTTCGCAACTATGAAAGCTTTTACGTGGCCAGGAAGTCACCCCGACGCACAACCCCCAACCTGGAGGGCCAGATCCTAAGTATAACTCCAAGGATGGGGAGCCGGATAAAACCGCTCCTTATAGGTCTGGGTTCCGAATAAGTGGAAGAAGCCCTTTAAGGTGTTCACTAAGTAGTTCACCCTTACTGGAACTATAGACGCCAGCGTTGATTCCATCTCGGGAATTCCTCCGCTGCCGTCTGGATAAGGAGAGGTGCCTTAGTGGAAACACCTCTCCCCACCTCTCTCGTTTGCTGCCCCCAAAAATTTTCCACTGGGGTTGGAACCCAATCTCCAGTTAAGGTACTAGGCACCCGATGTTTACCACGGAGAGGTGAGAGTAGGAGTTGATAGACAGAGGTTGGTTTTGAGAAAAATCTGTGGACGCTTGTGTCCTCTTGAATGCACATGTCTACCATCTGAACATGTTATTGATCTAAAAAAAGAATTTTGGAAGAACAAAAAAGAAATTCAATATGAAAGACTAATAAAGGAACTTGATACCGACATATCAGATTTTAAAGCAAAACATTCCATTTTAGACATATGTAGGGAATTTGCTGATTGTTTCCGTCTAGATGGAGGTACATTGACAGTAAACAATTTCTACAAACAAAGGATTTCTGTGACAGACAACAATCCTGTCTTCATTAAAAATTATAGAGTTCCCAATGGACAGATAGAAGAAATCAATAAACAAGTAGATAAACTTCTTGAAGATAACACCTTTGCTTGCGGTACCGAAGAAAGGTTCCCAGGCAGAAAATAAATGCCGTTTAGTTGTAGATTGACGTCAATTGAATACAAAAATAATAGACGATAAATTTCCCTTGACAAGACTGGATGATGTACTAGATACACTGGGCAGAACTAAATACTTTAACTAGCTTAGATTTAACTAGCTCCTTCCATCAAATAGAATTGGATGAAGAATCTAACCAAAAACAACATTTTCAACAGCCCGTGGACATTTTCACTTCAATAGGTTACCATTTAGAATTAAAATGTCAAGGAATAGCTTCCAACGTATGCTATCTGTAGCCTTAGCAAGTCTTAGCACAGAAGCTTTTTAATATGTTGACGATATAATTATATTCGTCTGTAGCCTTAATCAACACAACAGTAACCTTATATAGATTCTTCAAAGGCTCAGAAAATACTATCTCAAACTGAACCCCAAAAAATGCAATTGGCTGCAAACGCAGGTAACATATCTTGGACATTTATTAACAAATGAGGGAATAAAACCAGATGCGCAAAAGTATAAAGCTATTACTGCATATCCAACACCAAAAAATGCAGAGGAAGTCAAAAGATTGGTAGCTAAATATAAGGGAGTAGAATTCATTTGGATCGAAGAATGTGAAAATGCCTTTATCACTTATAAATCCGCCTATCCTTAAGTACCCAAAGAGACGTTCATAATAAAAACTGATGTTTTGAATGTTGCAGTACTACCATAAGGTGAGATAGGTAAAGATCTATGCCAGTAGAAGTTTAACCAAGCATGAGCTGAATTTGAATAAACCAATAATCGAGAACGAACTGCTTGGCATACATTGGGCAATAAGCTACTTCAGACCATACGTATATGGAAGAAAATTCCCTGTGGTAACAGGTCATAGACCGTTAGTAAGTCTCTTTACACACAAAAATCCATCATCAAAGTTAACAAGGATAAGATTGGTATTAACAGAGACATCAACAACAAGTTTTGAAGTAGTAACATCAGACACCGTAGGTCGACTAAGACCCTCAAACGACTTTAGGTATATACTCACTCTACAATGTGATTTAGCAAAATACATCCCCCTTAAACCCCTAAGACCGTCTACAGACGGTCTTCATATAAATCCAATTCTCTTCTTACTGAATCATTTTTCCGCTCTCACCTCCATAGAAGTTTTGTGCACTTTGAATTTACCTCTACAACAGTACCGGTTTGCAGCCTATGAGTAGAATAGTTGTATAGATATAATCATTTCTAATAAGAATTTGATGCAAACAGGTTGAAAAATTAATTGTGAATTTTGTACAAATTAAATTATAAAAAAAAATACTTTCCAATAAACAGATCAACACGGGAATTTTTTTTGGTAAGTAATGAGGTGTTATATTTCCATATTTTGTTTTTGTTTGATTTGTGAAATAAAAAGTTTTGTGAAAATCGTGTTTTTGTGAAGACGGTCTTAGTGGCTTAGCTGTAAAAAATTGTGCACCAATGTCTTATTGGTTCTGTGTTTTTTTGTCAGTGTTGTTTTGTTTTGTTTACTAGAATTAAAAGTTATTATGCTTTTTTTTAGTAAAATAATAATGTCTCGTCGAAGTGATAGAATCAAGGCTTGTGATAAGTCGAAAAAAATAAATCTATCTGCCTTGAATGACGAGGAAATAGCAGTATTGATGGATTCATATGAATCCGATGATGATTACGAAGTCTTCGATGATGAGATTGGAGACCCAGACTATTGTTCTGATGAAATCCAACCTGAGCTTGCAGCTCACTTCATCGTTTGTCAATGCTGTTAATCTTTCTTTGAATGTGAGCAATCTGAGCTTGATTTTGACTGACGGATTACCACAAGTGTCAAGAGAAGTTGTAAACAATGAAGTGGAACATGCTGAAGCTCTAATCGAGCTTCCCTTATCGGCAGGAACGCAACAACAAGAAGTGTCAACGCCGTTTAAGCCAAAGAAAAGGGCTCGGTCACCGTTAACTACAGAAGAAGCTTCAGGCCCTTCAATTATGCCATCAGCTGGTGGCTATAATGGATGTGGTTAGTAGTTTAAAAAAAAAACATTATTCCAAAATAAATAACTCATTTTGCCATCATAATTATATCGTTTAGATTTAGTAAATATCAGAAAGGATTCATCGGAATTCAAAGACATTTTGTGGCGAAAAATATGCATGCAGCTGAATGTGAATGAAGTTGCGTTTAGAGGGAAAACTGATTTGCCACCTGAAATAAAAAAACTTCAAACACCTTTTGAGTTTTTCGCATATTTCTTCACCGACCATCTTATCGATATGATATCCCTCGAAACAAATCGGGCTGCTATCTTAGAAAATGTCAACACCCAATTCAAGATTGACAAACATGGACTTCGAAGGTATATTGGAGTTCTGATTTTTATGTCGATTTTTCGTTACCCAAACATCGAAGCTCACTGGATCGAATACGGATTTCAACACATACCTGATACGTCGGATCCGCTTACGGTGTCGATATTACCACAGTTCTTTGGAAGGACACGAAAAATGTCAGACTATGCTCAACGTATGTTGGAACAAAGCCGTTTTTAAAAACTAATTTGGTAAGCCAGCCATCAAAAATTGCTCGCTACAATAGGAAAGAGAAAACCTATCATGAAATCGACTGTCCACAAATTATACGTGAGTATAACGCCCACATGGGTGGTGTCGATTTGATGGATGCCTACATGGACTTCAAATAAAAACACAGGACATGGCGACAAGAATTTTCTATCATCTTTTGGATATGGCTATAACTAATGCGTTTATTTTATATACACGACGGAACGCTGAAAAAAATCGTATTGAAGAAGAACAAATGAAAGATATAACGATGTGTGAATTTCGGTTGAGCATTGCCAAAGAACTCTGTGCTGCTGCTGAAAAAAGATGTGTTGGTCGACCATCATCTGCTGCACAGGCAACTTCCAGCAAACAGGTTGGGAAAAAAGCTGTACATCCGGTGGCAAGTGAGAGATTTGATGGAACCAATCATTTTCCAGAATGGGGAACAAAAAAATCTTGCAAATTGTGTAAAAAGTCCGATACACACACATTTTGTACCAAATGCAATATTCATTTATGTTTTTCAAAAGTAAAAAACTGCTTTAAAACTTATCACACAGAACAATAATTTGTAATTTTGTAATGAATAAAAAATTTATTTTGGATTTGAATCATAGATTATTTGAAATGTTTTTTTTTCCGCTAACCACTAAGACCGTCTACAGACAGTCTTCCGTTATTTTCACCTGGCGCTTCCAGGTGACATTTTTTGGACAAACGGACTTCATATTCGTAATTTTCATCCTAAAATCATGTAAGAACCAAAATTCTTTTAAGAAAATATCTTATATTTTGATGTCAGTGGTTTAAGGGTTGTACCCAAATCATGAAGAGACGTTCATAATAACAACTGATGTTTTGAATGTTGCAGTACTACCATAAGGTGAGATAGGTAAAGATCTATGCCAGTAGAAGTTTAACCAAGCATGAGCTGAATTTGAATAAACCAATAATCGAGAACGAACTGCTTGGCATACATTGGGCAATAAGCTACTTCAGACCATACGTATATGGAAGAAAATTTCCTGTGGTAACAGGTCATAGACCGTTAGTAAGTCTCTTTACACACAAAAATCCATCATCAAAGTTAACAAGGATAAGATTGGTATTAACAGAGACACCAACAACAAGTTTTGAAGTAGTAACATCAGACACCGTAGGTCGACTAAGACCCTCAAACGACTTTAGGTATATACTCACTCTACAATGTGATTTAGCAAAATACATCGAAGCTATTCCTATTAAAAGCAAAGATGCAAACACTGTAGCAAAAGCATTGGTAGATAATTTCCTTCTTAGACACGGTAGTTTCAGAACATTAAGAACAGACATGGGGACAGAATTTGAGTTTAACTTAAAAGAAAGTTATGTTGAAAGATTTAAAAAACTTACGACAATGACATAAAGAGTCGTCTGTCGGGTAAGTGAAAAGATACAAATTATTTAAATTTAAGTACATTTATAAAAAAGATACAACTTTTTATTTTACATAGATTTAAAGAGAAATCCTAAATTTTAAAGTTTCAAAGTGATGTGTACACGTTCATAGTACACAATATTTTCAAATCAAATAAACTCTTTTAGGATCTGTTTTCTATAACTTATAGCCACGTAAATATAACTCGAGAGTCTGTTCCAATGAGCTCTGCAATTTCCGTTAAGGACAGCAATAATTTCAGCTTCATTTAGAGTTGCCCTTTCAAAATGGCATCATCTTAAAAATTCGTGTGCTGCTTCCACTCGCTCTCCGCTCTGCTTTTTGATTAGCCTGCGATTTCAGTTGATCAAGAATTTGTGAGTTATTGACAATCCAATCTTTTGCATTTGTCATGTTCTCATCCCAGTGCAAGCCGAACCTGTTTCCGATCATATTAATCTCCTTAACTCAAAAAAGTTGTTTGGCTAAGAGGATTTTGGTAAGTCGATTAGGTAGTCTCGTGTCACTATATTAAAATATAGTCTTTTGTACATATCTAAGGTGTAAGTCCAGTGTGTAGTAGTGCCCGTCTTTAGCTGCGGTTTCAATCGGTAATGCATAGTTTGGAGTGCATGATGGTAAGCTTAAAACTCTTTTCAGAAAGTATCGTTGTAGCTTATCCACTTCTTCAAAAGTTCCAAAACCCCAGACTTGTACTAAACTAGACACTATAACTTTGAATAGCTCTCCATACTGTCAAAAAGAGTTTCTATTTTGACCTAAGGTTGATATTCTGCCTACTCAAAAAAACAATTCCATGTCGCGTTAATACTGTTCTTTGCTGCTGCATTTCTTTTCTCTACATGTTTAAAAAAGTTCATCTTTGGAGTGAGCAGAACACCAAGATATGTGTACTGAGGTACTATCCGAATTTCTTCTCCGTTGAAAATCCACTTTTCCCTATTTGATAGCCTGCCACCATTACCTACACCTCGACGTAGTTCGCTAAGTAAAGTATGCTGCTCATTTCTTGCCTTGGATTGAGAAGGTGTCTGATATATGCTTGAAATTCCAAAGCAGTAATGTCAGCCATCACATGTTGGTCTTGGTGTTTTATCTCCTTGGCTAGACGCCATCAGTCACTGCTGTTTCGAACTGTATTAATTCTTAATTCAATTTGTTGTTGGTATAATTTTTTGCTTTTTTACAAACATTTTAATAGTCTTGTTGAGATTTTAAATAGCATAGTTAAGTCTCTTGACTTTTTGATTTGCGAAATGCATTGAGGGATTTGAACGTTTTTCTTTGTGCGATTTCACATTCGGAATTGTACCACTTGTTTTTCGGGTTGAACGTTTTTGAATTGTTGTTTTGATCCTTTTCGATCATGACTTGCTGAAGATTTAAGTTTAGATTTATTTGGTAATCTGCTTTTTTGGTCTCATTCCATTTGAGTTTTGGCAGCAGATTCCGCTATCAGTGTTGTTTTTCTGAAAGCTCAATTTTATTGGTAAGTGATCCGACCATATAGCATTTTTTACATTAAACCGTTCGACAAACATCAGCATATCCTGTGAAACCGCACAAATATCTTTCACCGATTCTCCTATATTACTAAGGTAAGTTAGATTCCCTTCTTCGTCTCCTTTTGTTCAGCCCTTAAGAATAATGAGCCCGTTGTCGTTGCATAACTCCAAAAACTCCTTCCCTTTTGTATTAATAGTGATATCTTTAGAACGGCGTATTTCGAGTCCAGCAGTAAGTCTTAATATGTAAAAACCCTCGATATCTTGCTGTAAATTACCCATTCTTACATTCATATCACCCATAACTATGAGATTTTTAAAAGTATTTTCATTAAGAAAGGATTTAACTGCCTCGAGATCATTTTGCCAGATTGCCGTTTTTAGGTACATTGGTAAAAGAGTTAAGACTTTGCCATCAATTTTAATATTAATTATGTCATTGCTTTCGCTGCTTATATATTCATGGCGTATATGATCTTTGATCAGGCTCTTTTTGATTAAGTAAACCATTCCCCCACTTGCTCTTCCAAAACGGCTACTTCGCATGGCTGGTCTCCAATATGTGTGGAAGTCTTTGAAGTATTTATTTAACTGACTTATTTTATCGTCTTGTAAATGTGTTTCTATAAGTACAAATATCTCGTGTGATGTTACATAACTGAAAAAGTGAGTGAGTAGAATTGTGTTCTCTAAACCGTGTACTTTATATGACATTATGCTAATAGCTTGTTTTAGTCATTTAATGTTTACAAGATCATTATTTCCTAGATTTGACATAAAGTGGGACATATTAAGGTCACGACGACAGAAATTTTTTATTTCTTTGTTGTGTTTGCAATTGCAGTTTAAGCTATCAATTTCTCCATTATACAGCTCCTTGAATACGCTTTCACCTTTAAGGGCTCCACATGCAAGTTTTTTTTTTATATATTTTATTGTAGCAGTAATTATTTACATTTTTTCTTATAATTATATTGCACAATTTACAGAGATTTAGTATAACCCTACTTTACTTCTGAAAAAAAATAACAATTTTATATAAAATTATCACAGTTTAACATAACAAACAAATCGAAGGAAAAAGCTAAAAAAAAAAACCTTCTTCAAATTTTTATGAAACATGGTTATCCAAGATTGGAGAGAATAGGAGGCTGGGAAGCATCGAAAAACGCTAATCTCAAAAATGCTTTACAAGTAAATAAATAAATACAATCAAAATAGAAAAAGGAAATATGTTAACAACCAAAAATAGATAGATAAATAAATACATAAATAAATAAATAAATAAATAAAAATCAAACAAAATAAATAATTACAATAATAATTAGAATAATAAACTAATAATCAAATAAACAAATGCATAAACATTTAAATAAATAAAAACAATAAAAAGAAAGTAAATATGATAAGATACAAAAATAAATAAATAAATAAAGAAAGACAGAAATAAATAAATATATATATAATATGTATATATTAATAATAATGAATAAATAAATAAATAAATAAATAAGTATATAAAAAATAAATAAATAAATAAATAAATAAATAAATAAGTAAATAAATAAATAAATAAATAAATAAGTACTAATTAAAGCTTTAACAATTTTTTTTTTAAGTTTTTATTTTTACATATTTTTTTTTATAGTTTCGTGTTTTTTAAAAATTTTTTTTTTGTGTTTTTTTTTTTTTATTTCTAAATAGCCAAATTTGAGATAAGGTGGTTTTCCGATAGTCTGCAAGATGCATTATATCGCTCAAACAAATAACTTGTTCTAAATGAAACTTTTTCAATTTTGGCAAGTAAGTGGAGATCTTCCGTAGAATAGTGCCATGGCAGATTTAACATCATTTTTAGTATTTTATTTTGGGTTCTTTGTAATCGAAGTAAGGTGTAAGTCCAGTGTGTAGTAGTGCCCGTCTTTAGCTGCGGTTTCAATCGGTAATGCATAGTTTGGAGTGCATGATGGTAAGCTTTAAACTCTTTTCAGAAAGTATCGTTGTAGCTTATCCACTTCTTCAAAAGTTCCAAAACCCCAGACTTGTACTAAACTAGACACTATAACTTTGAATAGCTCTCCATACTGTCAAAAAGAGTTTCTATTTTGACCTAAGGTTGATATTCTGCCTACTCAAAAAAACAATTCCATGTCGCGTTAATACTGTTCTTTGCTGCTGCATTTCTTTTCTCTACATGTTTAAAAAAGTTCATCTTTGGAGTGAGCAGAACACCAAGATATGTGTACTGAGGTACTATCCGAATTTCTTCTCCGTTGAAAATCCACTTTTCCCTATTTGATAGCCTGCCACCATTTCGAAAGACTTGAGCCTTACGTTTCTCAGCACATTCCTTTATTCACCAACACAAAATGGCATATCTAATGACACCACATTACCTACACCTCGACGTAGTTCGCTAAGTAAAGTATGCTGCTCATTTCTTGCCTTGGATTGAGAAGGTGTCTGATATATGCTTGAAATTCCAAAGCAGTAATGTCAGCCATCACATGTTGGTCTTGGTGTTTTATCTCCTTGGCTAGACGCCATCAGTCACTGCTGTTTCGAACTGTATTAATTCTTAATTCAATTTGTTGTTGGTATAATTTTTTGCTTTATTACAAACATTTTAATAGTCTTGTTGAGATTTTAAATAGCATAGTTAAGTCTCTTGACTTTTTGATTTGCGAAATGCATTGAGGGATTTGAACGTTTTTCTTTGTGCGATTTCACATTCGGAATTGTACCACTTGTTTTTCGGGTTGAACGTTTTTGAATTGTTGTTTTGATCCTTTTCGATCATGACTTGCTGAAGATTTAAGTTTAGATTTATTTGGTAATCTGCTTTTTTGGTCTCATTCCATTTGAGTTTTGGCAGCAGATTCCGCTATCAGTGTTGTTTTTCTGAAAGCTCAATTTTATTGGTAAGTGATCCGACCATATAGCATTTTTTACATTTAACGGTTCGACAAACATCAGCATATCCTGTGAAACCGCACAAATATCTTTCACCGATTCTCCTATATTACTAAGGTAAGTTAGATTCCCTTCTTCGTCTCCTTTTGTTCAGCCCTTAAGAATAATGAGCCCGTTGTCGTTGCAAAACTCCAAAAACTCCTTCCCTTTTGTATTAATAGTGATATCTTTAGAACGGCGTATTTCGAGTCCAGCAGTAAGTCTTAATATGTAAAAACCCTCGATATCTTGCTGTAAATTACCCATTCTTACATTCATATCACCCATAACTATGAGATTTTTAAAAGTATTTTCATTAAGAAAGGATTTAACTGCCTCGAGATCATTTTGCCAGATTGCCGTTTTTAGGTACATTGGTAAAAGAGTTAAGACTTTGCCATCAATTTTAATATTAATTATGTCATTGCTTTCGCTGCTTATATATTCATGGCGTATATGATCTTTGATCAGGCTCTTTTTGATTAAGTAAACCATTCCCCCACTTGCTCTTCCAAAACGGCTACTTCGCATGGCTGGTCTCCAATATGTGTGGAAGTCTTTGAAGTATTTATTTAACTGACTTATTTTATCGTCTTGTAAATGTGTTTCTATAAGTACAAATATCTCGTGTGATGTTACATAACTGAAAAAGTGAGTGAGTAGAATTGTGTTCTCTAAACCGTGTACTTTATATGACATTATGCTAATAGCTTGTTTTAGTCATTTAATGTTTACAAGATCATTATTTCCTAGATTTGACATAAAGTGGGACATATTAAGGTCACGACGACAGAAATTTTTTATTTCTTTGTTGTGTTTGCAATTGCAGTTTAAGCTATCAATTTCTCCATTATACAGCTCCTTGAATACGCTTTCACCTTTAAGGGCTCCACATGCAAGTTTTTTTTTATATATTTTATTGTAGCAGTAATTATTTACATTTTTTCTTATAATTATATTGCACAATTTACAGAAATTTAGTATAACCCTACTTTACTTCTGAAAAAAAATAACAATTTTATATAAAATTATCACAGTTTAACATAACAAACAAATCGAAGGAAAAAGCTACAAAAAAAAAAACCTGCTTCAAATTTTTATGAAACATGGTTATCCAAGATTGGAGAGAATAGGAGGCTGGGAAGCATCGAAAAACGCTAATCTCAAAAATGCTTTACAATTAAATAAATAAATACAATCAAAATAGAAAAAGGAAATATGTTAACAACCAAAAATAGATACATAAATAAATACATAAATAAATAAATAAATAAAAATCAAACAAAATAAATAATTACAATAATAATTAGAATAATAAACTAATAATCAAATAAACAAATGCATAAACATTTAAATAAATAAAAACAATAAAAAGAAAGTAAATATGATAAGATACAAAAATAAATAAATAAATAAAGAAAGACAGAAATAAATAAATATATAGATTTTTTAGATTTAGATTGGTTTTATTATTTTTTCAATGATTAAATTCCTAATTTACAAAAACATAAAAGCATGGCATTTTGCCGTCTGCCTAGTTGACAAAACATGAAAATTTCACATAATATGAAAATTTGTTTTTGAGCAATAATTCGTATGTATTTTTGCAAAATATATTTATAAAAAAAAAAAAAAAAAATTAGTTTATCTTAGAAGCTTTCATTTATGATTTTGTTTCTGTAGAGAAGAGCAAGCCTGCAGTATTTGTATAATTTTTGTATATCCATATTGTTAAGCAGTTGTATAATTTGGCTTTGTGTCAACATGTCACTTCCGAATACATCCCTTCTGATTTCTCTTAAGATCGGACATTTACCCATAAAGTGAAAATTATCTTCTCTTTCACCTAAGTTGCACAAAGAGCACACAATGGGTAAATCATCTCTATGAGGTATGTAGTTCAGTGGCATAAGTTCGCTCCGCAGTTTTACCATCATTGAAATCTCGGCTGTACTATTGTCATCCCTAAAATAATTTTTCTCCTCCAGGTTATGATTCAATTTGCTATATAGTTGTCTGTAGATAGATCCTGTTGCCTGATTTATATATTTATCACGATGTTTTAAGTCCACTGCAGCAATGAGTTGATAAAGCGAAGTTTCTAATTCTTCACTGCACAGGTTTAAGACTATCCCACATTCTGAAGCAAGTTCCAACCAATCAGCGCACCAACTTGTCTTTGTCCTTATGACTTCAAGAGCTACTATTTTAGGTAGTCGATTATCATCCATCTTCAAGACTTTCGTGACATAATCCACTTGCATTTTTAATGTTCGAATGAACAATGGCGAGATTCCTGTTTCTAACATGATAACGTAGTTAGGTGTGCTACGCGGAAGCTGGAAGATTCTTTTGCAGTAGTATCGTAGAAGATTTTCCACCGTATCGTACTGCCTTGTACCCCATGTCTGAGCTGCGTAGAAAAGGATTGATGCTGATATCGCTTCAAATAATTTGAATTTACTGCTGTGTGCTATATTTTTGTTATGAAAGCATCTATTCCATGTAGCACTGATTGCAGTTTTTGCCTTCATTAATTTTTCCTTCAGATGTTTTTCCATACTCAGGTTTTGCGTGAAAATAACTCCTAGATATTTGAATTCCGTTACAACCTCTATATTTTCTCCATTATAATGCCATTTTTCGTTTGCACATTTGCGGCCTCTTCCACTCATGAATATTAAAATCTTGATTTTGTCAAGGTTAACTATCAGATTCCAAACCCGACAGTATTCGAATAATCGGTTAATCATCAACTGCAATGATTCAGAAGAGGCTGCAAACAGAACAATATCGTCTGCAAACATCAATAGTTTTATTATCGTCCCCGCGTACTCTACTCCACATGGCAGAATGTCAACCAGATCATCAATGAACAATGCAAACATGCTTGGGCTCAATGTACAACCTTGCCTGACTCCCGATTGTGTTTTGAATTTTTCCGAAAGCGCTTCACCATTCCATACTTTACTTGTTGTGTCGTCGTAGAGATTCTGTATGACTCTTCCAAACTTGCATGACATACCTTTACTATATAGCTTATAAAATAGAGCCTTTCTATCGATCATATCGAAAGCAGCTCTAAAATCGACGAAGAAGGCATATAGCTTCTTTTTATTGCGAAGGAATGTTTCAGCCATACATCTAAGGGTAAAAATATGATCGATCGTTGAATATCCACTTCTAAATCCTGCCTGGTACTCCTGCAGTAGTTTGTTGCTATCAATCCATTCGTTGAATCGTTTCTGTAGTATTAGTGTAAATATCTTGTATGAAGCATTTAGGAACGATATACCTCTGTAATTAGCTGGTTCAGCCATGTTTCCTTTCTTGTGAATCGGAAAAATAATCGATTCTTTGAATTCATTTTGTATAGTCCCGGTTTCCATGATATTGTTAAATATGAAAGTTAGCCTTGTGAGTAGTTCTGGTGTCCCATACTTATAAAATTCAGCTGATATGCCATTCGAACCTGCAGCTTTTCCATCTTTAAGCTTCGTTACAGCTGATATTACTTCTTGGTAACTAATTGTAGCATCAAGAACACCACATTCATAGGTTGGTATAGCGTATTCCATCGAAGGTGTCTCATGTACTGGATTCAACAGTTTCTCAAAGTGAGCTGCCAGAAGGTTTGGACTCAAGTTCGTTTGGATTGAAAACCGTTTGCCATTCAGCTGTCTTGCCAAGTTCCAAAAATCTTTTGAGTTTTTGCATAGCGCTAATCGTCTTGATTCAGCTTCGTAGAAAACAGCCTTTTTTTTATTACATATTTCTTTGTACGCCTTATTAGCCATTAAATACTGGTGTCTGAAATAGTCCTCATTTGAGGTCCTATACGCTCTTAACCAGCCAAACGATAATTTTCTGTATTTTTTACAGTCGGCATCATACCATGGTGCCGAAGAGTTTCGCTGAGTGTTGGTGTTAACTGTGTAGTAAGATGCTTTGATTATCTCTTCTATCTGAGGTAAATCGTAAGTTCTTTGGCATATTAGTGCATTATTTAATCTCAATTGATACTCTGACTTGTGTTTCGATTTCCATTTTATTTTCGGTAAGGTATTCATAATTCTCGATTCCTTTGCTTCTCTGGTATTAAGTTTAAATTTTACGGCGATTGGAAAGTGGTCAGAGTAAGGTACATTATGGATTTCCAAATCAACAATCAGTTCATTCCATTCACTACCTACCAAACTATAATCAATCACCGAGCTACCTTGTCCTCCAACAAAAGTAAATATATATAATATGTATATATTAATAATAATAAATAAATAAATAAATAAATAAATAAGTATATAAAAAAATAAATAAATAATTAAATAAATAAATAAGTAAATAAATAAATAAATAAGTACTACTTAAAGCTTTAACAATTTTTTTTTTAAGTTTTTATTTTTACATATTTTTTTTTATAGTTTCGTGTTTTTTTCAAATTTTTTTTTGTGTTTTTTTTTTTTTAATTTCTAAATAGCCAAATTTGAGATAAGGTGGTTTTCCGATAGTCTGCAAGATGCATTATATCGCTCAAACAAATAACTTGTTCTAAATGAAACTTTTTCAATTTTGGCAAGTAAGTGGAGATCTTCCGTAGAATAGTGCCATGGCAGATTTAACATCATTTTTAGTATTTTATTTTGGGTTCTTTGTAATCGAAGTAAATGGCTATTAGCACATTTACCCCAAACAGGTGACCCATATAGCATGATACTTTGAAAGATAACCTTAAAAATGATGAGCTTATTTTCAACACTAAGTTTTGATTTCCTGTTGATAAACGGATATAGAATTTTTATAGCTAAGTTCACCTTTTTGATTGCTTCTTGTATATGAACACCAAAAGTAAGTGTTTTGTCTAGGTGTACTCCTAAATATTTAGTACTCGATTTCCATTCTGCTGGAATACCATTAATTTGAAGCATATTGGTGGGTAAAAAACAAGCTTTTCTTTTTCTAGTGAAAAAGACGGCTTGAGTTTTCCCAGCATTTATTTTAATCTTCCAATCATTAAAGTACGTTTGCACAATATTCAGCGCAGATTGCAAGTTGGTTTCGATGTTAAAACCAACTGAATCTGATGAATACAAACACGTATCGTCTGCAAAAATAGCTGATTTACAGTTTGTTAACGTCGGGAAATCATAAGTAAATATGGTATACAAAACAGGACCAAGAACTGATCCTTGTGGTACACCTGCAAGGATTACATATAGATCAGAGTAGGAACCGTTTACTGATACTTTAAAAAATCTTTCAGCTAAAAAGGAATTTATCATTTTTATAATGAAAATTGGAAAATCCAGAACTAAGAGTTTGTGGAGAAGGCCTTTATGCCACACAGTGTCAAAAGCCTTCTCTACATCTAATAAGACCAGACCAGTGCTTTTCCCTACTGCAAAATTACTTTTTATGTCATTCGTTATTCGATACACTTGATGCACTGTGCTATGACAACTTCTAAAACCAAATTGTTCCGCTGGAAGGATATTATGCTCGTTCAAATGCAAAACTATTTTATTTTGTATGAGTTTCTCAAGACCTTTACTCAGAGAACTGAGTAAACTAATAGGTCTATAGCTAGAACTTATAGAAGGATTTTTTCCAGGTTTTTGAATGGGAATTATTTTTGCTATTTTCCATTGCCTTGGAAAATAACCTATTTTAAAGCAAGCAGAAAAAATCACTTGTAAAAATTTTATACCTGTTCTGGGCAGTTTTTTTAACATAATATTTTTCAAACCATCGAGTCCTGGACTCTTCGAATTTTTAAGGCCACCAAGTACAGTTTTTACATCCTGTACTGTAATTGTATCTTCGCTAAATTGAAATTGTTGAGATCTTATAATTTCCATTGATTGCTCTACAGCAATTTCAGTAGAACTACTGCTCGAAACGTTGTTACCTAATTGATGATTTTCAAAAAATTCATGAGCCAAAGCGTTTGCTTTTTCAAGATTTGTCAATAAAACTGAGTTTCCAGTTTTTAACGCTGGAATCTGACTGTTTTTTTTCTTAACTATTTTGACAAGGTTCCAAAATGGCTTACTGGCTTTATCTAATGTTTGTAGCCTCGCGTTCCACTTTTTATTTTTGTGCTCTTGAGTAGAAAATTTTATTAAATTATTAAGAACTTTAACTTCAGATAGATAAAAAGTATTTCTGGTTCTTATCCACAATAACCTAAATCTATTCCTTTTTTTAATAAGTTGCACAATATTTGCTGGAAGTGAGTTTGAGTTATCGTTATGAACCCTTTTCTTTAGAACAGATTGTGCCACGCTTTCCAATGTAACATTTGTAAAATTTTGAATAGCGTCGTTAATTTGATCAGGATTGACTTCATTGGGATCTATTATCGGTAAGTTTTCTAATTTAGTACGCATTTTATTTTTAAACCTACTCCACTTAGCATTTTTGTAGTAAAAAATCATGTTCTCATTTTGACGAGGTGCATGATTGACGCTACACATGACCGGAAGATGGTTTGAACTTAAATCATTAACGACAATTGGCTGACTGAAAAGTTCTGGCATATTTGTTAAAAATAAGTCAATGGTCGAAGGGTTCGTTCTATCATTAGGGGGTATACAAGTGGGTTCAGGAGGGTACAAAATATTAAATGAGTGCCTAGTATTAAGATCATACAGTATATTACCCCATGCGTTGGCTCTCATGCATCCCCAATTCCTGTGTCTGCAATTGAGATCTCCCCCAATTAAATAAGTTTCATTTATAGTGACCAGTTTTCGTAAATCATTTCTTAAATCATATCTTCTAGTTACGGAGGAATTTCCTCCCGGAAAGTAAACAGAAAATATTTTAATTGAATGTCCATTAGAAAATGGTATTTCAATACCAATATTCTCTACTACCTTAGTATTAACAATGGGTAGTTATCTATGCTCTGGCGTTCTTTTAATAACTATGGCAACACCGCCTCCTATTCTCTCTTCTCTATCCACTCTATAACATTTATACTCTTTATTAGCAATATTTACATTTTTGTCTAACCATGTTTCATTTACAAGACTAACACCAATATTATGCTTGCTTAGAAAAGCAAAAAATTCTACATATTTAAATCGAATGCCTCTAGCATTCCAACAGATTATATTTAAGTTTATGTTTAACATTATTTACCTGCGTACAAATACTTAATTGCTAATTGTGCAATACAATTGAATTGATCTGCTTTTGTATGACATTGACTAAGTAGTGTGATCATCTCAGCAGTGAGAGAGTTAATTTCATCCAAAGAGAAGAGTACACTGGTACTGTTTGTGTTGTTGTTGTTGTTGGACCCTAGAAAACCGGTTTTGTTGATATTGTTTGCCCAAAAATTAGAGTTATCATTGCTGGCGAGATCAGTCTTATTTGTTGCTGCTGCTGATGAAGATATGTTACGATTGATGGGCTTAAGAGCAGGGAAATCATTTGCGTTGGATATAAATTGCGATTGAGATGGTTCATTGTGAATTCGCTTAGTAAAAGTGCTTGATTCGTTTCTTGCAGATAGTTTTTCTCTTATTTCGAAAAAACTTTTACGACTAATGCATACAGGATCAGTGGATTTATGGGTTTCCATACAGTTTGCACATTTAATTGTATTTGGTTTGCAATCTTTAGTGTCATGGTTCTCCGAACAATTAGCACAATGTGTCTTAATGTGACAGTGTTTCTCTCCGTGACCATACATCTGACAGTTGTAGCACTGGGTAATTTTGTTTCGCGGTCTTCGAGCAAAATCCCAACGCACTTGTGTCTTAAATATTGAACGACATTTCTTTTTAATATCACTTAATCTAATACAACCAATTTCGAGATACACTAAATAAAATATATCAATAAATTGGTCATAATTTTTTTTTATGAGTTTTACGTTTTGGCATTTAAGTCCAATATTATTAAGTTCTTGTTTGAGTTCACTTGTACATAGTTCATGTAAACCATACAACATGACTTTGAATGACCTCTCCGTTGGAAGATCATGGGTGTAAAATTGCCAATTTTTTCTTTTTAACTCTGCACACACTTTATCATAGGTTTCTAGATCTTTACAAATTAGTTTAATGCCAATTGACATTTTCTTAAGGCAATATTTATCTAACTTCAATTCAGCTAAGAAACCATGCACATTTTCACAAGTTTTTTGAAGAACACAAGCCGAAGGAATTTTAGATTTTTTATTAGATATAGGTGGTTGAACAAGTTCATCATCAAGATCGACGTCTTGGTCTTTGCCCGTATCGGGATGAGTTTGTAGGGGTATCCAATATTTTGGATTTTTTTTGTTGGAAGACATGATGTCTTCACAACTAGGGGAACGAGATCGTTTACTTATTTTGAATACTTTATCTATACCGCACAGAAGGTGAGACGTCGTATGCGTTCAGCGTGCTGATCGGTAACTGCAAGTTAATTTTGGTTATCCCACTTGAACCATTTAACACCGATACGCATCTTCTCATTAAGCACGCTTACTTTATGTTTTCCGCTTCTTTCTAAATTTTTTTTCCTCAAAATCATCTTTGCCTTTTTATGTGTTTCTTTCTCTGAGTTAAGTTCAAGAAATATAGCAGTACCAGCTAGGTTTTTTGAGCGCTTAAAGACTTCATTTACAAAATCGGCATTTTAAAATTCCGCTTCCATCTTTCCATCTCTCTCGTTAATTTTTTTAGTTAAGCCTACTTTTACCTCCAAAGGCATTTTAATTATTTCTTCACACACTGTCTTAATTTCTTCGGGCGCAGAGGTTTGAGCTTGAATTCCCTTAAGTATTATATTTTTGTTTTTTATTTGGTTCTCCAACCAGGAAATTGTATGACGATCTCTATCCATTTCTGCCGATAGGTTTTGAATCTGATATTTCAGCGTCTGGTTGATTTGGGAAGAAAGAGTACTTATTTGAATGTTGGCCTCTTCCAAATCCTCTTTTGTTGGCACATTTTTTAGTTTTTCATCAAGCATGGACGAAAAAACTGTTTGCATTCTGCTCATCAAATCATCAACAGAGAGGTTCGCAACCATATTTGGTGGAAGTGAATTAGGTTATAATTCTGTACATTTTCTTTTAAGTATCTACACATTACCAGAAGAAGTGCTAGTAGTGGCCGCTACTGTTTTTGTCGGCGTATTAGTCGGTGTTCGTTGCATATTGTTCAGGATGAATTGACTATAAAAGTTAACTACGAACGTACTTACTACTTCAAGTTAATTCGCAAACCTCACAGAATGGAAACAAAATTTTTCTTCGCAGAATATCAAAATAATCAAACTCACTTTCCAAACAAAATATCATCTGAATATGATGCACTCGAGTTGCTGGGCTTTAATTTTGTTTACACTTTTGATTGATACCACTCTCGCTTTTAACAAATAGCTGGTTATTATAACATTTTC
This sequence comes from Eupeodes corollae, assembly GCF_945859685.1. Lineage (NCBI taxonomy): Eukaryota > Metazoa > Arthropoda > Insecta > Diptera > Syrphidae > Eupeodes > Eupeodes corollae. The sequence goes on from NC_079147.1 coordinate 120,583,256, forward strand.
TTCTTTAAATTTCCTCTGTTGACAAATGACTAGTACACGACCAAGGTTACCAACCTTCTTTTTTATACTAGCCATACTTAAAAATAATGTACATAAATATTAAATTTAATACAAATATAGTATTAATAAAAAGGAACAACTTCTTCCGAATTTAAAGTGACACTCTTTACACTCGTCGACAAATTAACAATATATTACATATAAAAGCAATTTAAATTTTGCTCTATTTTATATGCCTGAAATTATTCTAGATACAAACATTTGTATAATTGACATATTAAAAAAATATTTTTTTCTGAGTCCAGAAAAGATGTTTAATATTTTTAATACTGATTTTCAAATTTCACAAAGCAAATAATTTTAAAAAGGTTTCCTTTGAAAATCAAACTTTCAACTTGGCTAACGAAGATAAAATGTAATAGGCAAACAGTTGCAAAATTTGGAAAAATCGTCCTGAAAAAATAAATGTTGTAGAGTCGTATGTGAGAACTGTACGAGCTTTTTATGCATAAAGTGTATGGAACATATTTTCTTGAATTTATAACGTGACAATACTGCTTACAAAATTGAGGTTTTGCTTAAAATCTGAAGCACCAAACATTTTTTTTAATGACCAATTTCTTTTATAACAGTGCTGAAGTGTAACATAAAATGAAATTTGGGCTTTAATTTTTGTTTTAAAACATAGAAGTTGTTGTGTTCTTCAATTTAATTATCAAGTTTTGTTAAAACAGCTGAATTCAATTCGTCATGAAATTTATAAGAAATTGGTAAACTATATCTGTATTTGGAACTAAGTCTCCAATGATGAGCAAACAAAAATGTAAAAATGGTTTCATTTCAGCTGGGAAACATCTGCTTCCTATAATTGAATGCTTCTAAAGAAAAATATTTTTTTTTCAAAAACAAGTAATTTAAGATTTTTGACAAGTTGTATTTCGCAACACCTAAAAAAATAACGTGC